>NW_020897837.1:292162-307537 GCF_003984885.1 Neopelma chrysocephalum | reverse complement strand
CCATCCCATCCCATCCCATCCCATCCCATCCCATCCCATCCCATCCCTCCTGACTCCTGGTTCTGCATCTCCACCAACCTTCCCATCCACCTTCTGTGCCTTCTTAAAATACAGCTACAGAACCAAGAGGTACAACATTGGTTGTATCTCGTGAACAGCCTCTGGAAGCACTTCCAAAATACCCCTTTTAAAGCAAACACTGAGATAATTCTGGCTTGTTTGGGTTGCTGTGGAATTTGGTTTTGTGGCCTCAGTCGTTTTTTGGCATGAGAACGTGCCTCTCATCTAAATAATTATGATTATGTTTATCAGCAAATCCTATGATGCCAAAATCTAAGGAAAACATAAAGACGTGGTGCCATTCTGCTTAAATAGCTCAAAAAAGTCACAAAGGGAGCAAAGAAAGAAACAGAAGTTGTTATTATGAGTATCTGCGCCCCAGTTTAAAAATATCAAGTTTAAATATACTATGAACTGCAAAACTATTATTATTCCAGTGAGGGTCTGACTCCAACTCCATCAAAGCAGGGAAATTCAGGATCAGGGTGTCCCATCCTCCCCTCAGCTCACCCATGTGTGTCTTGGCAGTGCAAACTCTGAGATAAGTGTGACAAGTAACTCTACCCAGTGCCCCAACACGACAAAGTATTTTGAAACTTTACTTCAGATTTCTTCCTTTCAAAGGGACTGGGTCAGATTTGAAGGTCGCTGTTCAAAATCAATTAATTGCATTTATTTGAGACCATCATCCTGATTTTAATGACTATCGCAGTAGAAGACTTCTTTATAATCTGAATATTTATCTCTGGAGTAATTTCGGTCTATTATGTCAGTGTGTGTTATTAGGGAGCTGATGAGAAAATTTCCCACTCTTTTTCCAGCAGTTATAGTCAGTGTGGGATCAGGGATTGCACAGAGGCACTTTAAATGAACATACACCTTATACTGTGTGAGAAATGAGTGAGGTTATTACAATGAGCCAGAGTATTTATATGATACTCCACAAACAGCAGCTAATTAATCTTCACAAAACTCCTGTGCATAAAGTGTGAACCCAGTTTAACAAACGTGAAAACCAACATATGTAGGTCAAGAGACTTTTCTGAGTTTGCCAGAGATTCACTGGTGGAGGAGGAGGAGGGAGCAGGAGTGAGATGAGATGAGATCCCAAGACTAGACCAGGAGAAGAGGACTTGAGTGTTCATTTGTCACTTGTTTTTTAATAGAAAGACTCCAGTTACACCCCAAATAAAGGGCAGATTAACATTATTGCCTGTTATTCCTCCCCCCAACAACCTCCTCATTTCCTGATGGGACAAACTAGAAACGCTTCTCAAGCCTTTTGCCTTAATTCAAAGTAACTTCTTCAGCTGCTTAGACTGTTCTCCAGCTCCACACTTGTGCTTGCAGTCACTCACTCCAATTTAGATTTTCAGTTTAAAGTCTCAGTTTTGATGTGGGAACATTATTTTTCTGCACCTGATCTCTGAAATGCCACCTGACCAACACTGTGGGAAGGCAGAAGACAATCAGTAGTGTCTGATTTCCTCTGGCCCCTTGCAAGACTGAGCTCAGACCAGTTGACACTGGAGATGGATGTGAAAATGGGACAAAAAAAAGGGTTGGGGAATCAGCTAAGGGAGCCCAAGACACTAGACTACCTTAAAAATCAACCTTAAGAATACACAGGGTGGCAGAACCCATCTTAAAACTGCTCCTAGTTGTGATTTGTTTGCCACACCAAGAGGTCCTAATGACACTTGGGTAAGTAACACTCCGTATAATGTATTAAAGAAGACACAGGTTGGAAGTTTCCTGTATTTCAGATGGATCAAAAAAGAACATTTCACCAGGAGTCCACAGCAATGCCTGGACTTGATTCATGCCCAACTCTCAGCCTCAACCACAGAACAACTCCACCTCAAATATCCCCTTTCTCCACAGCCTGGAACATCATATTTTTCTCTGCCCTCTCTCTAGTGTTTTTTTTTTTTAAATGCAAACCTGAATGCAAACCTGCAACGTGTCACCCAACCTCCAAACACGCCAGTGAACTTGATGTTTATATTCTGATATAAATAAATTCTGATATTCTGTACATTTTCCACCTTGTGCCCAGTTCTCATCTCTAAAGCAGGTCGTGTTCCCCTTGGGCACAGCCCCCCACAACTGCAGCTCACACTCCTTGGGTAAATAAACACTTCTTCTCTCTTGCAAAGTGATCCCATTTTGAAGAAACAAGGGCTGGGGGAGGCAGACAGACATTTCTGGGTGCTGGATGCAGTTATTTGGCCACATTTGGTAGGGGGGGTAGAGAGAAAAAAAAAAAACCTCCAAGGAAAACCTCCTTGTTTGTGCACTCTGATGAAAACCTGACACCACTAATGAAAATAATAATTGAACTCTATGGGCTCGAATTGAAAATGAAACACAACACTAACAGCGTGTTTGTAATTGCAATTGTTCTCCAAAAAAGTCTTTGGAGGACTCGTTGCAATCCGAGCGGTTTCCCCCATCCTTTGGGTTTTCCTCCTTCCTCCCACACCAAAACTTTCCAGTAACTTGCAAGACAATGGCTAAAAGGCTTTATTTATCCTGTAAGATCCCTATTATTCATGCCATTTGGCACGGGCCCAGATGCCAGAGCATAATCAAAAGTCAAGAGGCAGGGAGGTAATGGAGGAGAGGATTGGGCTGACGGGCTGTTGAAAGGGCAGCTCCGATGATATTCCCCGGTTTATTACAGGATCTGTGGGCTCCAACTGTGCCGAGCACTGAACAGCCACGTCCTGAAATTGTTCCTGGAGAAAAGACACACAAAGGGCAGGAGGGAAGAGAGGCTTTTGTGCAGCTCAGTGGTGGGGAAGTCGAGGCACAGAGAAATCCAGATCGAGCTGCTCTTCCAGCCAAGAGCCACCTCCCCGTTCCTGCAAGGCCATGGTTGGGATTTTGCTGGTTCTTTTTAGCAGTGACCAGAATTTCATGAAGCTCGTTGCCTCAGCAGGATTTTGCAACCATGGGCAAATTCTCCTTCCTCACACTCGTGTCAGCCTCAGCAGCACCCAGGGGGTTCTCTGCTGGGCTGTGTCACACAGAAACAGGTCTGAGGATGCCCTGCAGTCCTGGGCAAATCCACTTGTTCTTCAGATTTATATTCTGATATAAATAAATTCTGATATTCTGTACATTTTCCACCTTGTGCCCAGTTCTCATCTCTAAAGCAGGTCGTGTTCCCTTCACCCTCACAGCTCCACACAGGGGCAAATTTACCTCAAGACCTACTTTGCAAACGCTGCAGATCCCAGAAAGGCTTGGGTAGTTTTTAAACAACCACAGACTCTGATCCCCACTCTTTTTTTTTTTTTTCCACACCCAGAACAACCTACGATTCCTTTCTCTTTGGACTCCTCCATCCTCTCTGAGCCCCTGGGTGTCTGGAGCCACGCAAGGCTGAGCAGTGAGCACCGATTACCCCACTGGCCTCTTTGCTGTGCTGGCTCTGCTGGTTTTTACTGTGGCTGCCAGATGGCAGCGGCCAGCCCGGCAACACTCCCGACCCCGCAGTTAATGCACAACTCGGTAATAACTTCCAGGAGATCGCAAAGTTGCGCCGATGGGAACGCGAGAGAAGGATCCAAGGTTAGGCACCTATTTTACACCTGCCAGAGCGGATATCGCTCAGCTGAAAGCTCTGCTGCTGCAGAGGAGAGCTCTGCCCGTCCCTGAACTGCTTCTGCGGAGAATAAACGCGCTCATTCATTTGCTAAAGAGGCGAATTTACATCCCGGCGACTCGGGTCCGGGCGCGTTTTGCCTCCTCCCTGCTCCGAGGTCTGTTCAGTCGTTAGATCTGCACCTATTGTACTTCTGGGTCTAGTCACAGATGACCTTGAATGGGAGCACTGGTGTAACATTATATTCCTATGACAGATTTATGGATTGGCAGATAGGGGTGCATTCCTTCCCTAAGACAGGACAGCATCCAATGTTTGTTAGCATCATTAAACTAAAACTGACTTTTCACCTGCTCCCATACCATATGCAGCTGCAAATTTTTAAATTAAACTATGAAGCCATGCATAAATTTACATATATTACAGACTAGCCTCTCCATTTAACATGCAAATGTACTCCAATGTTTCAGAACACCTTCTGTCGCTAATTAATTTGCTGAATTATAATTAGACTAATCCTGCATAATTAATAAGCACAGATTTTTTTTTAATTTCTAAGCAGCTTGATGAGATCATTCACTTCCTTCTATAAACTGCTAAGTAACTGTTAAAAAAAATCTGGAAAGAACATATGTGAAAAGGTATGTTTGATGTCGCATACAAATTTAAACTAGCGGGCGAGCTCCGAGGAAGTCAGGATTAATATAGGTGTGTGCTCCAGGCACAGACACTGTCAGTGCTGCCTTTCCAGGGGCATGGAGCAAGGTTTTCTATGTTTGTTTTATTCCTTTTGGACCTTCCAAGATCACAGGCTGAGGCAGAGCAGGCTTGCAGGGCCGTGTGTGGCAGGAGGAGATGTTCTGGTGTCACCCCACAGCCCCCTGGCCACGCTGCGTGTGGAGAAACTCCTTTGATGGGATTTGGAATTGTTTTTATTTCGGCTGCCAAAGCTCACTGAGATGGTTCTAGTGCAACAATTAAGTGCTATTAGCACAGGATTCACTCTCTAATGATTAAAATGAAGGGTCTTGCTTTCATGTTGAAGAGGAGAGCACGTGCCAACACGGGCTTGAAATGTGCTGGGTTGGACTGGGGAGCCCCTGCCTGGTGCACAAAGAACCCTTGTGCATAAAGCAGCCAAATCCTAAGATCTGAGACATCTGTCCCTGAGAGAATCCTGCAGAGAAAGAGGGAAGGAGCATCCCAAACATCACAGGATATTTCCAGAGAGGGTGATCAGCCATTGGAATGGGCTGCCCCGGGAAGTGGTGGATTCTCCATTCCTGCTGGTTTTTAAGCTGAGACTGGATGTGGCATCAGTGCCATGGGCTGGGAACCACGGCGGGGTTGGATCAAGGGTTGGACTTGATGATCTCGGAGGTCCCTTCCAACCCAGCAGATTCTATGATTCTATGATTTTGCAAACCAGAAGGCCAACAACAACACGAGGGTTGTCTTTACAAACACTCTCAGGCGGCACCTGGAACCTCGTTTGCTCTGTTCACCTCTAGACTTTGGGATGGATCATTTCAGCTCTCCTGCTTCGTCCTTGTTTTGTCTACACCTCACTCTTTCTCGAATTCAGCACCTCCAACCTCACAGGCTGTTTGCTCCAAGTGTGAGTAAGCAGAATCTGCAACAAGACCCACTTCAACCTGAACAAAGGAAGCAAGAAAAGAACTAATTCCTGTGCCAGGAGATTGCTGAACCACTTCAAGCCTTCAAGTGTGGCTTGTCTACCACAAAAAACTGCACCTAACATCCTTATCAGACACTTCTGCCTGAAGTCTCTGTTGTTTTTTTATTAATTTGGACAAGGGCCCTTCTTCAGATAAATATATCATTTAAGTTGACTCAGGTTCTGCACAAATAGAAAAAAGCTTAAACAGGACAAGTTTTTGGCCCCGGGTGCCAACCAAGCCTCTTTCTAGTGTTTCCTACTGGATGGTCAATGGGAAATGACTCCTTTCTTAAAATAAAAATCAAACCAAACAACTTTTTGGCCCAAGGAAGACTGGAAATTATCCTGCTGTGCTTTAGCTCATCATGGACCTCCTCAGAATGGAAAAGTGCTTGTGAATGGCACATGGTTACAAAAATCTCTCTTTAAACTAAAAACATCACCTTGAGATGAAAGATATAGAAGAATTGCACACTTGGAATCCTGTCCACTCCCAAAGCACAGCAATCTCCTGAGACCACAGAACTAAAGGACTCTGGACATGGAATACCTTTAACAATTCTGAGTTATATAGACATATTATATATATATAAATATATATGTTGTTTTTCTGATAGCCACTGAACACATCACCAGGTGACAAGGCAAGTTGGAGAGGAATAAAATGAACAGAAAAAACATCTTTCTGCCTCCTCCATCTCCTTTTCTTAGTTACTCTATCCCAGCTCAGCAGACAGAAAAGATGTAATGAGTTAAAAAAAAAAATAAATAAAAATCAGGATTAGGTCTCTATTTTTTCCCTCCACGTTTCTGCCTGCACTCTTTTTTTCTTTTTCCAAACCATGGATGAATTGGCCCAAAGATATTTAGGTCACATGGCTGAGGCAGAAATAGAATCCATATCTCCAGAGCCACAGTGCTGGGTACACGAGCAAGTCCCTGGAATTCTTTAAAGTTATTCTAGTTTTGTCAGAAGAAGATTCTTTGCAGCCCCAGCATATGGTCAAACCCAAATGTCAGCACCCACATCTCTCAGATTTCTGGTAATTTTGCCTTAAAGAGGAAAAATCCTGAGCTCTGAAACCCACCTTTTCCTACCTTTTCCCATATATCCTCAAAAATCCACTGATTTTCCAAAGAGTTCATGTTTTAGACAGATATGCACCATCCTATATTTACGAGGAACGTGAAAATTCCTAATGTGCAGTAAATAAATTAATAAATTTAAGGCAAATATTTCACAGCAAACATTTCATTCATCCCTCTGTACTGGCTTCAAATTTAATTAACCTTTTCAGTCCCCTTTGATGTAGCACAAACGTGCCAGAGGCCAAAAAAGCATCAATATTTTGGGGTATGAACTGTGTTAATTTGCAGGGGGTGAGACATCAGTGAAGAAACACCACACAATTGATATTTCTGTTATATATATTTTTTTCCAGGACCTTAATATGGGGCTGTAGGGAAAGGGCAGAGGGTTGTGGGCAGGACCAGGACATCTCAGAACAGGTTTCATTCAAGAAACTTGGTGTAACTTGGCCAAGTCTCAGCTCCAAAGCAACCCAAATATTCAGTTTTTTTAGCACCAAAGCCACGCTCCTTTAAAACATCTTAGATTGGGTAACCCAAGAAGAACACGAGGTAAAATTCAAAGACTTTGCTGTAAATTCTGGGCTGCACCAGTTATTTTGCCTCTGGCAAATACTTTGTGCTACAGGAGAAATTGCTTCTCTTGCCTCCATCCCTCTCCCTCGCACCCCAAGTTGGCTGTGCAGTGATGTTAACAGGAGGGGAAAATTGCTTCCTGACCTTTCCAGGGATCAATTTACACCCTGAAGCATGAGATTGGTTTCATTTTGGTGTGTGTGTGTGATACCTGTTCCCACAGAGCTTCAGGCAGCTCAAAACCCACCGCTCACCTGGGCTGGGTGGATGTTCATGAGCTCAGAGCTGGGCTTGGTGGTGTCCTCCTCTGAGGCACCCAAAATCTGGGGAGGGAGCTGCTCCTCCAGCACAGAGATCAGCTCAGAGCTTTGATTTCCCCCTTCTGTGTATTTTCATGGAGTTATTGTAGGGTTTTTTGTTCAGCTACAGCCAGACACGTTCCCGGGGCTTCTGGGAGAAATCCTGAGGTAACACTTGGGAATTCACAGAATCACAGAATCGTAGACTCAATCATAGAATCATAGAATCATAGAGTCATAGAATCATAGAATCATAGAACCACAGAATCAGCTGGGTTGGAAGGGACCTCCGAGATCATCAAGTCCAACCCTTGATCCAACCCCGCCGTGGTTCCCAGCCCATGGCACTGATGCCACATCCAGTCTCTGCTTAAAAACCTCCAGGGATGGAGAATCCACCACTTCCCTGGGCAGCCCATTCCAATGGTTGATCACCCTCTCTGCAAAGAAATTCTTCCTAATATCCAACCTAAACCTC
This sequence comes from Neopelma chrysocephalum, assembly GCF_003984885.1. Lineage (NCBI taxonomy): Eukaryota > Metazoa > Chordata > Aves > Passeriformes > Pipridae > Neopelma > Neopelma chrysocephalum. The sequence continues at coordinate 299,741 of NW_020897837.1, read as the reverse complement.
CCCTGGCACAGCTGAAGACCCTGAGCCCTCTTGTCTTGCTGAGAGTTGCCTGGGAAAAGAGACCAACCCCCCCCGGCTCCCCCCTCCTGTCAGGGAGTTGCAGAGAGTGAGGAGGTCTCCCCTGAGCCTCCTCTTCTCCAGGCTGAACAGCCCCAGCTCCCTCAGCCTCTCCTCACAGCACTTGTGCTCGAATTGCAGCTCCTGGCCTTCCCACCCAGTGAAAGGGCACCAAATGCAAAACATCCCATTGCTGGGCCTCTTCCCAAGGCAGATTCAGACCTGGCTTTGGACTGCAAGGTGGCCAAAGGAGGGACACAAAGATGGGGAAGGGCTCTGAGGGGCCACACAAGGAGAGGCTGAGGGCACTTGGCTTGTTCAGCTGGAGAAGAGGAGACTGAAGGGACAATCACGAGGGGCTGCAGCTCCTCCCGACGGGCAGCTCCATCTCTGTGAGCAGGGACAGGACCCTGGGAATGGCTGGAGCTGTGTCAGGGCAGGGTCAGGTTGGATCTCAGGAAAAGGTTCTTCCCCCAGAGGGTGGTTGGGCACTGAACAGGCTCCCCAGGGTTTGGGCACAGCCCCAAGGCTGCCAGAGCTCCAGGAGTGTTTGGACAATGCTCTGAGGGCCAGGGTGGGATTGTTGGGGTGTCTGTGCAGGGCCAGGAGCTGGATGGATGGTCCTTGGGGGTCCCTTCCAGCTCAGGACACTCCATGATCCTACCTGTCCTCGAGGGGAATCCCAGGAGGCTGAAAACTGTGACAAGTCTGGGACCAGTGGACTGACCAAAGTTTCTACCCCCACCCAGGTTCTGACCACACAACTCAGGGCAGGGATGAACAAATTCCCCGTGGAACCAACAGCTCCCCCTGCCCAGCCCAGGGGGTCATTCCCACATGGGGCTGTTTGGGCTTGGGTTTAACCTCATTTAGGTAGGACTTCTGCAAAGCTCTGCTTTAGGGCCAGACTAACGAGCTCGTGTGAGGGCTCCAGATGTTTCCAACCACATTCTCATTCCTCATTCTCTTCAAATTCTAATATTCTTCCCCAATTTGTGGAGATCAGAGGGACAGATTGAAGTCAACGCTGAAGGAGTTCTTGCAAAAGCCAGAGATGAGTTCTGGCAGTCATAAAGCTGGACCCAAACCCACATTTAACTGACTTTGAAAGACTTTTCAGGGAGAAAATCCAATGCACTTCACTCTTGGAGATGTCCAACATATTTTCATGCTCACATCCATGTTTTATACACTCCAAGTGCAGGCACACACACATGCACACAGAGCACAGACTCACAGCTGGCTTATTGACTGGAAAATGCTCAAGTTTTGATGCTTTAAACAACAAGGTACCACTCCAGATGCATCATCACAATGTGCCCTCTCCTGAAAAAGGGTCTCTTGGCAGTTCCCAACTTCAGGACTTCCTGCCCACGTCCCCTGTGCTGATGTGTGCAGGGAATTCTGAATTGATTTTTTTTTTTCCCCTTTCTCAAGCTCTACTGCAGCCATAATTCCTGGAGAAAAGTTTCTGAGTGAGTGCCTGCAACATTTGCTGAGCGTTTTCTCCATTTATTTAATCCAGATGTTTACATTTTAAATAATTGAGGAGCTGCTCTGGTAAATAGACATCAAGGAGGGCTAATGGGAGTCGTGCTGTCGTTACAGAGAACTTGTCTGATGAGACACTGGATCAGGAGTCAGTCCCTGCAGTGTCAGGACAGGTTAGAGCAAGGCAGGAGTGCAGCTTGTTGGAAAACATCACCCATCAAAGCAATTGGAGAGGCTGCTGAGCAAGATTTGACACAAACTGCCCAGAACTTGTAAGGAAAAGTCAATCGTGAGCTCTGCCATTATAAAATCTTTTCTTTCTCCACGTGGTTTGATTTAGTTGCAAACACACAAAAAAAAATTTAAAAAGGAATTATTTCCATTTGTAGACCCACTCACTAAGCTCATCTCACAGCAAGGGTGGTTTCTGAAGCTCCCAAATAAAATGCTGCAGTTGTTGCTTAACTTTATGATAAATTGTTTTGATTTAAGGTTTCCTGAATCCCAGTGCAATTTCCAGTCTGAGGGCACATGGGCTCTACTCAAATCACTGGGAATTTTCACCTTGACTCTTGAGCTGTCCTAATTTTTGTCTGCATCGTTAAACTCCTGGTTTGTTTTAATTTGAACCTCCCAAAAATCAACCTTCACCTCCCTGAAGTCAAGTCAGCTCAAGAGGAAGTAGGACTATATTCAGGTTTAAAGCAGCTTTGTTAAATTGATTTTTAGAAGTCACTTTTTCAATCCCATTGCTGTAACTGAGCATGGTGACTGAGCCTTGTGATCACTGAAATTTCTACTGTTCCTTGTAGGTTTTCTCCCTTATTCTTTAAATCCTTGCAGCCACATCTCAGCTCTGTAAACTCACCCAGAAACAGGGGAGCTGTGATGATCTGAAGCAGGTAAAGACTTTGCTCCATGAAATCAGCTGCTGGAAATTCCCTCCCCGCTCCACAGCACAACTGTTTTCCCCCAATATCCAAAAGATCTTAATGACTCCACATCATGATGCAATCCCTTGTAAAGGCTTCTTTGGAGCTGTTAAGAAGTATCTGCTGAAATATCCATGGAACAGCTCTTTTACAGGAGTTATGGTCCACTGGGCCCCAAATCCATCTTTTATAAGGAGCCAGCAGGAGAGGAGAAAGTGCTCCACAAAGGACCAGAAGATTTCCAAAGGTATTTTTTTGCTACCAGGCAAATCAACTCTGCAAAGTTCCTTCGTGCATAAATGTATAATTACGGCTCAGATGAAGCCAAATAGCCCCCAATAAATCCATCTGAGCTGGGTTTGCACCCACTGCCAGCATTTGCTTCTCCAAAGATCCATATATGAAATTGTGCATCATTGTTTTACCAGGACAATTACAGCAACATTTTATGTGTGAGATCTCGCAGCCAAAAATTAAGTTTAATGCAGAAACTTGAGGTTAAGTGGCTTTACACAGTTCACAGCCATTAATTCCAGCAGAATATGTTTTCTTTGGGATCTGGAATAAAAACCCTACATCTCTTTTTAGAAGATTAGCTGAAAGACTTGCACATCTTAATATAAGTGCTACGGGGATGTGCCACAGCTTTGAAGCTCTTGGGGTTTAAATCTACTAATCACACTCATAAGGAATCATCAAACCAAAGGATGTCAAGGCAGAAACTCTGATCTCTGCCAGGACACTTACAGATTTTTAGAGGATCAATCAGTTCCTCTAATATTAGATCTTTCCCTCATCTATCCCTCCTTTCTCTCTCCACCTTCCAAAAAAAAAAAAAGAAAAAATTAGTCAACAGTTTCAGTCTAAATTCTAGTTTTGTAATAACTCAGTGAATGCCAACATAATTTTTTGTTGCTTAATTAGACTCCCAATTTGGAGGACAGCTTAGGAAAACATTCACTGTAATTCTTGAAATGAGGCATTAGAAACCATTTAATCTGTCCTACATAATTACTTTGTACTTCTCCATTAGCAAGTAAAACATTAGGGGGGGGGGGAAAGTGTCTTTTACACACAGCAGAGGGTTTCTTTCCAATAAAATAAAAGCCTGCTCATTTTCTTCCCTCGTTGAGTAAACTCATATTCCTGAGCACCTGAGCAAAAATAATTGGGCACTGTTGTGCTTGGCAGTGTTTGTAGAAAAGGGACAAAACTTTGAAAAAGGTGAAATTGGTTTTTTTTAAAGGGCTTTTCCTCCCCGTTCCCTGCCCAGGTTTGGTTTGGCTCCGCCTGGCAAACCCCACCGGCTCCACCCGGGGACTCGTGAACATCCCTCCCTCCTCAGACAGGAGTCATTTTTACTAAGAGACCATCCAAAAGCTTTAAAGAGGGATCAGGGTTTTACTAAGAGACCATCCAAAAACCTTTAAAGAGGGCTCAGGGCCTCGCTGTCCCAGCTGTTATAAAAAAAGCAGGAGGCAGAGCAGTGCCTTTCCTGAGCCTCTAAGGATCTGACAACGAGGGGAAATCGGTTCCAAAACCTGCTCTCATCCAAGAGAAGTTTTGTTTTAGGAATGACTGTTCCCATCTCGGAGCATTTACAGCTCATTTGTTCGAGTTTGCAGCTGAAATCAGGAGTGGGAAGTGAAGTGGACTGTAAGATGTGACACAAAACCATAACTCTCCTCTTTAATAAACCCTCCTTCTTTCTCAGAACCACCGAGAGCACTTTGTTCCTTTTTGGGGTGGGAGGGTTACTCTCATTTTCCTGCAGCATCCTGTGGGGAACTCCCTGCTTGGGCTAAACTTGGGGCTGAATGTTGCAAACTCTGCCTATTGCAGCCTGGATGTGAATCTGCCCATTTAATGAGCATCTCCTGTGGTTGTTAACATTGTTTTTGTAGCTGTTCACAAGAACAAACCCAGCTCTGACAAACACCACCACTCCAGCTCCATGTCAAGCAGCCTTATTGAAAGTTAGCAGGAATTCTTTGATGATTAAGACTTAATATTCTACTGTAGCTCAAGTTGTATGAGCTCTGATATCTGCAGACTCCACTGCACAGGCCCTGCCAGTGTATGATCAGCCCAAACTTTGCTCTGTCCTGAATCCTCCCCCCCATAAATCACAGGGAAATAACAGATCTGCCCATAAAACAGCAGCAGCCAGAAGGAATCAGAATGACATTTATGACTCAGAGATCTTGTAATAGGAATCTGTTTTGACAAAGCCAGAGACCAAGGGTTTGCAAACACCCTGGAAGTCATCACAGCACAGTTCAACACCACTGGGATGGTCCAGCTGCCCTCAGTTCTCAAAGTGTGCCCTGTTTTTATCCTCCCACGTGCACTCTTGTGGTCAAAGAGATGCTGCCCACTAATACCCACCCAGCCTTGCCCTCTTTGGCCCAGGTGAACTCCTCAGCAGGCAGCAAATGATCCCCCAGTGTGAGAAGTCTGAGATAAAATGAGGGCGAAAGGAACTCGAAAAGAGACAAGTAACAACCAACACATTCAGCAGAGACTAAGAATTGCCATCTGAAGGGTGAAATGGGTCATTCTGCAGAACAGTCCTGATCGTGGAACACCACCAGATGCATGTGAGAGCATTTTGGGGGTTTTAGGTCACATGACAGAAGTTTTCATACACATGGGAGTGAGAAAGAGGTGGTTGCTCCCACAAGCACTGAACCACCCTCCGCCTACAACTGCTCATCAGGAGTGTCATGAGCTCAGAACTTCCCTTTAATTTACGGTTCCAGCTCAAGACCTAAGGAAGTTGGGTTTAAAATCTCCAAAAAATAAGCTGCTGCAGCCCTCAGCATCCCCAACATTTCTCATGTCCCTCTGAGTTCAGCACAGGCTGGGCAAGGTTTGCACCAGTGCCCAGTGATTCTGTGTCAGGTCCCCACTTTGAGACGGGTTCAGATGAGCCAAATTTTTTCCAAGTGCTGATCACCAGCCTCTTCAGTGTCTTAAACTTAAGATCCAGTATTTCCAGACACCTTTACCCCATATTTTTGTGGCTGTTACCAAAAGAGTTCATTTCACCACTCGAAGACACTGAATTTTGGTGTGTGTCCATATGCAGAGGCTTGGAGGAGGAAGAGGCATAAATCATCTCAAATTGCTACTGTAACAAATGTAGACAAATGAATAAAATTTGTCACCAGCCTAATATCACCATCAATGTTTTGTCTGGCTACATTCCTTCCAATTTGAAAACAGTTCAATACCCCTTTTACCTTCAAGTAGCAGCACTTAATAAACAGTGATGGATGCTTTTTATTCCCTTTTCCCCCTTCCTCCCATGCCAGGCTTTCCTATGTCTTTTGCAAGGGGATTGTTTAGCTTGGGGGAAATGTAGATCCTCCATCTTTCTTGCATTGACATGCATCCCTCAAGGAATGACGACCATATTTAATTCATAACCCCCGTTGGCTACACAAACATACAACTTCCCATCAATTAGGCAACACAGAGATGCTGTTAAAAATCAATGAGCTTATTATTAAATATATTTTCCTTTCATGTAACAATAATAGTTATTGCTGCTCCATTGTTAGAGCTGTAATATCAGCTGCTTAAGCTGCTCTAAAAAAAAAAAAAAGGAGGGGCTGATTTGCTTTTTGATCAGCTGGTGAAAAATCAGAGAGTGGCAGAACAACATTGCCCTGTGTGACACAGCACCGAAGGATAAAGGTGATAAAAAGTGACCAAACAGCTGCTTCTTGAATAAAATCATCCAGCCTGAGTGGAGCAGAGCAGCTCCTGAATATTTCCCTGATTTTCACAGAAGATTCGTGGCAGAACATCCATCACCCACCATCAAAGACTCGTATTTGTGTTTCCACTGTGGTGTGTTTATCCGAAATTATTGGGATATTTTGACACATGCCACTACTGAGGGAGCTCCCTGCCTACAACAGAGATGTAAAGTCTGTGCCAGCTCATGCAAAGGTTAAAAAAAAATTCCACACACACACACACATAAAAAAAAACCCCACAGTGCACAGATTTTGGCAAGTACATCATCTGCTGTCTGGCCACAGCTGATCTGAAGCGAGTCCCCCGTAATTATGGGAGAAGGTGGAACAGGTTTCCTGCTAATTGGAAAATTCTGCAAATGGCACCACTGAAGTAAATTGACAGTCGTTAGAATATTAGCAAAATGAGGGAACTGATTAGGAAAAAGCTCAGATGTGGACTCCTGGTTTGTTGTTTTTGTTGGTTTTTTTTAAATGGTGCCTGAATCTACCAACAAATTGATAATAAAAGCTGAACTTAATAATAACAGCTGTTATTTGACCTGGATGCAAATATATTTGTGCAAATATGCATACATACACCTAGAGATACTATATACTGACACACACATTTATCCATGGATTAAGTGCATAATCACATTATTCCTGTCACTCCTCTCACATTAAAACAAGAACACAGAATGTTCACTAACTTTTTTTTTTAGAAAACACCCATTTTCCCAAAATATTTACATCCAACAGGGGAGAAAAGCTGCACTTCAGAACGTTTAGAAGCAGCACATTGTAATGAAACCATAATCACTCCGTGCTTCAAACAAACCCTACAAGAGCCTTGTTTGCATCCTCAGATCTTTGAGTGGGAAGCTCATTTCTGTTGTAAATGTGCCCTTGATTGACTGTTGGGGAGAATTCCAGTAGCAGCTTCTCCCTGTGCTTCAGCTGGAACCGGGCAGGAAGCACAAAGTGGGATTTTGGCCACAACTTTGGCCGTCCATCAACACCCCGGGATTTGTGTTCCTTATTTTTCACTACCAGGAAAAAAGAGAAGTGAGGGGGGAAAATAAGACATTCTAATTTGAGACATTCCTCCAAATACAACCCAATCCACCTCCCTGGAACTTCAGCTGGAGCCTCTCATTTCTTCTCCTACAATCCTGCCTTTAAATGATCTCCAAGGGCTCGATCCCACCACGTTGACTTTGGTGGGAGCTCCACCTCTGGCATCAGAAATGTCTTGTTCTGGCACTGGATGATCCCTCTGGCCACTGAATGATCCCTCTGGCACTGAATGATCCCTCTGGTCACTGAATGATCCCTCTGGTCACTGAATGA
>NW_020897837.1:254494-292152 GCF_003984885.1 Neopelma chrysocephalum | reverse complement strand
CTCCCCTTCTCAGAGACAACTCCAAAAGACCATAATAAAATTTAGCCAGAGGTTCCTAAAACAAATCCCTCTAAAATCCTGTAAATTTCTGTTAAAACGAGATGCCATCAGGAGATTAGCAATATTTTTTAAACAATCCCGTGGAACTGTAGGATAAATACACAACTGACTGTGAAATCCCATGGACAAGCCAATAAAACTTCACGTCCTCGTTTCAATAAGACCTTTCCTCGTAACAACCACCACAGAAATTTTTATTAATCTAAACCAATGCAGACTATGCATTTCTGCTACGTAGCTGAGATTACTTTATTCATCCCAGTGATGCCATAAACCTAATAAAAACTCCAGCCTGGATGATTAGATCCCACTAAGAACTAAAATAACTGCAGAGTGTTCCCCATTCCTAAGGCAGACTAACCTTGAATTGATTTTAAGTGTCACATTTTCAGACTTCAGAGATTTCTCTGTAATGTAGCCCTTCTTCCTGTTACTTGTATATTTATAACATTTTATTTCCTCGTGTGTAATTTTCATGGTAGGTTTGGTGTCTCTTATTGTGCTTTTGGGTGGATGTTCTTATACCTGTGTGTTATCCAACAGCAGAAATATTTGTGCCTAACATCCAAGTTTGCTTAAACCAGTAAAAATACAGACAGAACTTGAACAAAGAGGGAGGGTTTATGGGTCAGATCCATAGTTAATTTAAATAAGGGTGTGTTTGGGCCTGGGGAACCTCAGCTGTACCTCCAGCATGATGGCTTTGGAGAGCAATTCCAGGATAATTTGAGCTGTTCCAGGACTTTCGTGGCATGATTTCTTCCCTGTATATTTTTTGCTTGTGCTGCTGAGCAGAGAACCTGCTGTTTGCATTTCGAGCATCCACGTTTATTGTCACATATTTACTTAAACAAACCAGGGAGTCAAAATAATGCCAGCTCCAGTCTCTGCCTGGTGCTCCCCGGGTGACGAGAGCACACAGCAATTCCCGGGGCTCCTGCTATTTTGGCCACCTCAGCAGCTGATATTCCTGCCCCAAAGCCAATTCCAATCAATGGGCTGATTCTCCTCAGCTGTTATTGGATTTTGGATCAGGTTCTTCTGGTGCCAAAATTCAGGGGAATATTCCCTGCAGGAGCAGATCCGAGTGCTCGTGGAGCAAATCCACGCGGAGCAGACGGGATTCCCTTTGAAAAATACTCTGACATGAAGGGTGGAAATAAAAAGGTGTTATGGTTCAGGATGTTATTTTGGATGTACTGTCCCAGTTTCCAGCCCCCTCAGAAGGAATTCTCCCTAATTCAGGCGGCACAAAGATCCCTAAGCCATAAGTCAGTCCTAAGAGTAGGTGGGCTTTGCCAGCTTTTAGAGGAGCAACTTCACACAAACCAGGTTTTTCTCTCCCACTTTTCCAGGTTTGTTTTTTTTTTCAAGTTTTTCCCTTCATTCTCCAATTTTTGGTGTGCTCCATTTCCTAGTTTTCATTCATCCTGGTGATTCCACTCCAGTAAAACAAAAGAACAGAGGAAGGGGCAAAAAGATGGGGAGGGGGAGGAGGAGGAGGAGGAGGAGAAATCCTCCCCAAAATGAAAATAAATTAATAAATAAAAATTTATATAAATAAATAGATAGATACATAGATAAATAGATAAATAAATAGATAGATAAACAGATAGATAAGTAAATAGATAAATAGATAGATACATAGATAAATAAATAGATAGATAAACAGATAGATAAGTAAATAGATAAATAGATAGATAGATAGATAAATAAATATAGAAATATATAGATAAATAAATGGATAAACAGATAGATAAATAAATAGATAAAAAGATAGATAGATAAATAAATATATAAATAGATAGATAAATAATCAGATTAATAGATAGATAGATAGATAAATAAATAGATAAGAAGGCAGGTAGGTAGGTAGGTAGGTAGATAGATAGATAGATAGATAGATAGATAGATAGATAGATAGATAGATAGATAGATAGAAGTAAGGTCCAACCCAGGCAGTTTGTGCCAAATACAGTTAAAAGTGGTTGGGGAGGAAGGGGGGGGGAGAGGACAAGAAAAAACCCACCCCAGTCACTCTCAATCAAGTGTCACACCTTTAAATAGTGGTTAAATCTTTGCATTATGCAGCTCATCCCTTTTACAACACGGGGTTCCCGTAGAGAATTCCCTGTTTACACTGGGAATTCCTCCAGGAGCGCATCAATAAAGCCGAACAGATGTCAGGGTGGGATGCCAGCGGCGGTGGCTGTTGTCAGGGGTGCCGGGGAGGGACCGGGGGAACAATGAGAGGCGGCAGCTGCCGCACAAAGAGCCGGCGAGCGGGTCAGGCTGGGCCGGGCTGGGGACATCCCACCCTCGCCTTTGTGCGGGCACCTCGCCTGCCTTGTTCCCGGCTGACAGGGGGTGACACATGTCACCCAACCCCGGCGGAAAGGCCATTTGTGGGGCTCTTGCAATGCACCGGTGTTGGTGACCTCCTCCGCTCCGAATATATCGAGGGGGGCACCTGGAGGGGAGGGAAAAATCATCCCGACCTGGAGGGGAGGGAAAAAATATCCCGACCTGGAGGGGAGGGAAAAAAATATCCCGACCTCAAGAGTCCTGCCCGAGATGCGATTTCGGGCTGAACTTCGTGCCCAGCGTGGGTGGAGAGTCCCCCAAAGTGGGGTGGAGAGTCCCCCAAAGTGGGGCGGAGAGTCCCCCAAAGTGGGTGGAGACGCCTCGATTTGAATTAAAAGTGTGAGAGGTGAAATTTAAGCAATGGGAAAAACCAGAATTTAAAATAGTTCTTAAAGCAGAGCCTGAGCACTTGAAAATTTCGGTTCTTAAAGGAGAGACCAAGCACTTGAAAATTTGACTCTTAAAGGAGGGTCCGAGCACTTGAATATTTGATTCAAAAAAGGAGGTGAAATTTAAGCAACAGGAAAACACAGAATTTAAAATACCCCTTAAAGCAGAGCCTGAGCACTTGAAAATTTTGGTTCTTATAGGAGGGTCCAAGCACTTGAAAATTTGATTCGAAAAAGAGGTGAAATTTAATGACAGGAAACCCCCAAATTTAAAATACCTCTTAAAGGTGAATCCAGGCACTTGACAATTTGATTCTTAAAGGAGAGTCCGAGCACTTGAAAATTTGACTCTTAAAAGAGAATCCGAGCACTTGAAAATTTGATTCGAAAAAGAGGTGAAATTTAATGACAGGAAATCCCAAAATTTAAGATACCTCTTAAAGGTGAATCCAAGCACTTGAGAATTTGATTCTTAAAGGAGAGACCAAGCACTTTAAAATTTAATTCTTAAAGGAGAGTCCAAGCACTTAAAAATTTGACTCTTAAAGGAGAGTCCAAGCACTTGAAAATTTGACTCTTAAAGGAGAGTCCGAGCACTTTAAAATTTGATTCAAAAAAAGAGGTGAAATTTGATCAACAGGAAAACCCAAAATTTAAAATACCTCTTAAAGGTGAATCCAAGTGTTTGAAAACTTGATTCAAATGCCTGAATTGAATTTTGGTTTATAATGAGACATTTCTTAAAGGTGAGTCCACACACTTGAAAATTTGATTCAAATGCCTGAATCAAATGTTGATTTATAGAAAATGTATAAATAAATGAAGGTTATCAGCCCATAAAGAAAAAAAATAATCAAACTGTCAGGAATAAATGACAATATTTACAAGCTGAGCTCTATTTTGACTGCAAATTTCATCACAGCCTTAAGTAAAAACTTGGAATAATACTCCACACCAAAGCTTATCCAGGATTTGAACCTCAGCATGACTTTGTATTCAGAGCTTCTGATGACTTCTATGATAAGAAAATAGAAAGTTAAATAATAGTGTAAAAACAAAAGATAAGAAGGGGAGATAAAGGAGAAAGCAGGAGATGGTTGTTTGCAGAGTGGGGACCATTCCCTCAAAACTGCTTAACTGGGTATATCTGAAGATCCAGAAGGGAAATTTGACCAAGTGCTTACTCTTGAGAAATAATAAAAGAAATAAGGACAATTTGGATAACTTTTCTTCTTTAGGAAGGACTTGTTATGGCACCACCCTTCCCCTCCATTAATATTTAAAAGCCATTTGAAAATGATCTCTACTCAAAACTCAAAGAATGCATGGTGAGGATTGCCTTTAAAACTGCAAAGCAATAAATATAATTAATAAGTAAAAATGGATTGCTTTTAAGGAGTGCAGGAAGTCTTCACTACAAAGTAATCCCTGAGTGCTAATATTTGGGTTTAACATGAGATTCCTGGGTTAGGAGCTGCACACAGAGCCTGAAGGCCACATTCCCAGCTGGCAGAATTCCCTCCAGGAATGCCACGAGGATCTGCCACTAATGGCAGAAGGGGAATTCTGCAGGATGGGGATAAATAAATACAAATATACACAACAGCCCAACAGCCACCACTGGCTGGGCGAGGGTTTAAACTTGAACTAAATCCTTTGAGCCGAGCCTTTCCCACCACCTTTTGTCTCCTCCCAAGGCAGGTTTTATGGAAAACAGCATCTCCAGTTACCAGGAAGGGAAGCCTGAGCTCCCATCCAAAGGGATTTCGGGACCGGACCTTTGCGAGGAGCAAAATCAAACCTTTGAACTTCGTGCTCTCCAAATTTCTTCAGCATTTTCAAAAGTTCAAAAAGCTTGAGTAGGTAGAGTTTAGGATTTCTCTCTGATTAAATGCTTGCAAAACAAACAAACAAAAAAGAAATCCCACTTTTTTTATCTTCACTCTTTGGGTGGGGTGTATTTCCCCACACCCTCCCCGTTTGACAATTAGAAATTATTTTTGGCTGCTCTGTAGCCAGCAAAGGTTAATTGGCCTTGCTGCTGTAAAATACTGAATTCTGATCATTTGATTAATGAGGTGTCAGAAGCCACAAGTAACCAACACTTTTTTGGAGGAAAAACACCGAAATAAAATGTACTTTGAAAGATTTTTATGTTTCTCCCACTTCTCTTCCCACCAGCTGTTTCAAAGGCAGTTTGAGTTTTCAGCGTGGTCAAAAAAAAAATGGAATATAAAACAAAACAATCAACACTCCAGTTAAGGTAAGAGAACCCACACATTTTGGGGGGGCATAAACCCTTTAAATATGAACATGGAATGAGATTTTTGAGGCCAGTTTGAGTTTTCAGCGTGGTCAAAAAAATGGAATATAAACCAAAACAATCGATACTCAAGGTTAGAGAACTCACACATTCTTTTGGGGGGGGCATAAACCCTTTAAATATGAACATGAAATGAGATTTTTGGGGCCAGTTTGAGTTTTCAGCACAGTTAAAAAAAAATGGAATACAAAACAAAACAATCAACACTCCAGTTAAGGTAAGAGAACCCACACATTTTTTTGAGGTGTAAACCCTTTAAATACAAACATGAAACGAGATTTTGGGGGCCAGTTTGAGTTTTCAGCGTGGTCAAAAAATTGGAATATAAAACAAAACAATCAATATTCCGGTTAAAGTTAGAGAACCCACATATTTTGGGGGGCATAAACCCTTTAAATATGAACATGAAACGAGATTTTTGGGGCCAGCTTGAGTTTTCAGCGTGGTCAAAAAAAATGGAATATAAAACAATCAGTACTCCAGTTAAGGTTAGAGAACCCACACATTTTTTTGAGGTGTAAACCCTTTAAATATATACATGAAATGAGATTTTTGGGGCCAGTTTGAGTTTTCAGTGTGGTCAAAAAAAGGGAATATAAAACAATCAGTACTCCAGTTAAGGTTAGAGAACCCACACATTTTTTTGAGGTGTAAAGCCTTTAAATACAAATATGAAATGAGATTTTTGGGGCCGGGTAAAGCGATGCAGCTTTACAGGAGCTGGGAGTCGAACAAGCTGCCTTCAATTTTATCCCCAGCATCAACAACAGAGTAGAATACATATATTTGGATGAATCCTCAGCTGAAAAAAAAAATTTAAAAAAATAACAATCTTTCTTTGGGGAGTTTAAATCCGTGGTAAATCGTGTTCTGCTCAGTGCAGGAGCAGAGTGATCCCTCTCTGCTGGTGGTGGAGATGCACTTTGTCACCAGAATATTGTGTTTATGTGTGTCCTTCAGGCATGTCACAACAGTTTGGCGTCGGGAGCTGCTGCTCCACCGCCGCGTACGTTAAATAGTCGTGTAGTTACATTAAACAGTGGGGAGTTCACACTTCCCCGGCACTCGGTGCTCTAAACCAGATGTGGGCTGGCTGCCGGCGGGGCTGCGGGAGGATCCGGCTGGGAATTTAAACCTCCCGGTGATGGAAAAAGCTCACCCCGCTCCCTTCCCGGAGCATCTCCCCCTCCTCCTAAAAGCCCCGCTCGGAAGGAGGAGGATGGAAACAAATAAAGAAACATATAAATAAATAAATAAATAAGTAAATAAATCCCTACAACTTTGGGAGCAGCAGGAGCAGGGACGGGAGAGGGGAGGGGGATGGGGGGAGAGAAGGGGCCATTCGGAATTCGGAGGACTCGGTGCCTCGGAATATTTTTGAGTGGGGTGGGCTGGCAAGAGTGCCCAGGGATTTACTGACAGGAGAATTTTTGACAGTTGATGGACAGATGAATTCCGTCATGGAAGCGTTAGTCGAAAGCGGCAAGGCCAGATGGAAACTCACAGCTTGTCTTTAATATTAATTTTCTCCCCCCCCACGCCCCCCTTCTTTTTTTTTTTTTCTTCTCTTTTGCAGGAGATCAGAATTCCCTAATTCCCTAAAATGTTTCAATGCATCTTGAGGTATTATTTTTCCAATGCCTTTTCCCACCTACTCTTAATAAGAAGTGCTCCTTTGTGTTAATGTTATTTTTTTTTTCGCTTGCCTCTCTTCTTATTCCCCTGCCCCCCTAGGAGTCAAAAGAAATCAAGGAGAAAGAAAAAAAATAAATCAGTAATAGCTCCATGGTTGTTAAAGAGTCTTTCTTGGGCTAAAATACACGTAGATGCCTCATATCTTAACCTTGTACAGGATTTTTAAAGGCACAGATGAATCTGGTCTACTTAGTGGGATTTAGCTAAAAAAACCCCAAATAAATACCTGAAAGAAATGAAAATGAGGAAGGAAAGCCTAATGACATCATCTATTTTTTAAGAGAGGAAAAAGCCACAGGAGTGGGAGTGCAACTGTGTGTCGCCCTCCAGAGAAAATTTTTCAGCAGTTGCACAGAAAGGAGTCTCTTGATTTAAAAAAAAAATTAGATACAATAGAGAATCAAATATCAGCCAACAACAACAACAACAACAACAAAAAAGTCACACATTTCTGGATTTTTCTTCCATATTTGTTCACAAGCTTGACTGTCAGAACATCTCTCTTAAAATCAAAATCGACTCCCAACATCCCAGAGTGGCCCTTCAAAAAAAAAAAAACCAAAAAGAAAACAGAATATTTTAACAGCTTCATTTCCCTAATATATACTTGTGAAAGTGATGTAAATAGACAATGATGGTTATACTGAAAAAAAATTTATGCCACCATCCTCCTTTTCAGAAGTCCTATATTCAGTTGGGAATAAACCATATGGTTCTATCATAATTTAGCATGTAGGATCCTATGGATATTTACTCAGTAGAATTCCAAGAGGGAAGAAATAAATATTTTTTTCCAGCTCCTACTCCAGTGAATTAAATCACATGGATGCAAAATTTAAAGACTCGTACACAGAAGTGTCAAAAGACTTGCAGAAAGGATTTCTTTCTTCAAATACCTCACAGAACTCATAGTTAACATTCCTAACAAAAGGATGCTCTGAGATCTCAGTGAGCCAGTTCAGAGATCTCCTCTGTAACAGTGTTGCTCCAATTTAGCTGCATATTAACAGGCTCCAAGATTATTATTTCACATTGAAATTAGAACATATGCACATCTTGTATATTTGTTTTCTTCTCAATCTCGGTGATGTGCAAACATTTGCCATGCAGGATGATTGACATGCAGCACGATGCCCTTTTGTAATTGCAGCAATTAAACATTTGGCCCAACTGCTGAAATCAGGGGGGTGGGATGGAGCTGGAGTTTGGGGGCAAGAACAAAATCCCGCTTTGCTGCTGCCGTGGAGTCGTTTCCAGAGGTCTGTTTGAGGCAGAACTCGAGCAGCAGTAATTGTTTGCACAGAACTTCAGCCTTGGAGCTTCCCTGGAACCACATTTGCACACTACACTCCAAAATTTGGGAAACGTGCAAGGATCACGCAGGGATGGTGCAAGAAATGATGATTCAAATTTGAGTGTAAGCCCTGTGCCCAGTTAGAGCATTCCTGCACATCCAGACTGCAAATATTCCCCCCTGCATGGGATAATCTTTGCGTTTTTGCCGAACTGAGACCCCTCCTCAGAAGAACATTTACAATTCCTTCCCTCCAGTACAATTCTGCCCTCCCTGACTACAAACTCCGAATCCAAGAGCTGCAAACCCTCACCAGCTTGTGCTGTGGATTGGAGGGGACAAAACAAGCTGGAAAAGAAAACACAACAATCCGAGCTGGATCCGACCCAAGGAGTAGCTCAGACTGTAATCTCACATCCCAACGCCCATGACTGTGAATCTGGAAATGGATCCAAACCTTGTGGCTCAGACACATCCTTATTCACAGCTGCAGTTTTCACATAGTTTCGACACAAAAACAGCCCCATTAAGCCACCCCCGCAGGTCAGGAAGTCCTCCCAACCTCATTGGCAAAGCTGGTCCTATTTCTGAGGCTGGAAATGCACCATCTTCCTTCATCCCCCCATCAATCCCCTCAGATTTTACAGAAATTATAAGATTTAAAGGTTTTTATCATGTACCTTAAAGCAGAGATTGCCAAAATTGGCCTCCCCCCCATCGTTAATAGAATGCAACTGCCAAGGACCTAAATTAGAGATGAGTCCCACTGTGTCCCAACAAAATATTGAAATATTAAAAATATTGAAATATTAAATCAGGAAACTGGGATATCCCTGGAAAACTGGGTGTCCCCCAAACAGTGAATGATTCAGAGTTAAATGGCAACCACATCATCCACTGTCCTTCAACAAGGGACATCTCAGACCGACAACTGCCCAGGCCAAATCAGGTCATTTTAGGTGCAGGGCAAAGATCTGGAGTTTGAAAACTGAAGCCCAGTGTTGTCACAGTCAGGATTGCACATGTCTTGGATAAGAGAGCAAGATCTCAGCTGTGGAAACATTCCTGATTCCGGTGGATGATATAACCTTTCAGGCACTGATGCAGATACCACTCAGCATTAACAGCTCACCCTGAATTAACAGGCTGCTTCTTGACAAACCACTGCTGGGCAGCAAAGGATTTCTGTAACAGTGATTAAGAAAAGGTGTCTGACTCATCTCTGCTACGGGATACAGCCTGTGAAAAGGGGAATGAATCAGGAATTATTCCCCTGGAACGTGGCTGTTAGATAGGTAACATAACTTGATCTCCAGCACCGCTGGTGCGGAGGGCACAGAGAGGCACAACAACCAACAAGCACTGGGAGATGGCCAAGGAGGGGGTTCCCAGGAGAGGTGCAGCAAAGAATCTTCCCCTGAAGAGGCCATCTGAGCACATAAGGACCAGAAACCAAGTCAGCACTTTGCTGGAGTTTCAGCTGGAAGTGCGGGATAAGACACACAGACACCGACAGCTCCCGACGTGGGTCAGGGAACATCTCATCTTGGAACCACAGTGATAACACCTCGCACAACAAAGGCAAGTGAAGAACAAAATCATGTGAAAAGGGCTCTGAGGTCAAGCCTTTCTAGTGGCACAAGTTCTCATGGACAATATGAGCACATCTTTTATTTCAGGGAAGTGACTCACTCCTGTTCTGTGTCCTTTGCCGTGGCAGAACAACACCAGTGAGGACCAGGAGCAGCCCCATCCCAGTCTCCCACCACTCTTCTCCTGCCAGCACTAATCAGAAGGTAGATTTTTCCAAGCCTGTTCTATCTTCAAAGAATGTTTCTGTCTCCTTCTTATTTTACTTCTCAATAAAATGCTGTTCCTCTTCACTCTCAATCCCCTTCCTTTGACCTGCACTCGTGTGCTCTATGCAGGGTGTGGACACAGCACTCAGAGATGGAAAGGCTGGATGGAATCATGGAATCATAGAATATCCTGAGCTGGAAGGGACCCACGAGGATCATCAAAGCCCAACTCCAACAGGACACCCCCAAAAACCCCCCCATGTGCCATGTGGATGGAAAGGGGATGGAAAGGCAGTTTCCTGCCTGCCCAGCATTAACTTTGATATTCAGGGGGTGGATTTTTGGTGGAGGTGGGAAGGGTTTGGTGCTCTCCTGAGGACTTATTTGTGCCCTCCCATTACCCCCACGTGAACAGCTCCTGCCTGGCTGATTGCTGTCCTCCACCCTCGAGCTGGCTGCACTTCAATGGCCTTGTGGCTCTCTTGCAAAACACTTTTGGGATGACATGTGCCAAATACTATAATCTATACATTATTATACATTATTAGCAACAGGAAAGTGGTTTTGGGTGCAGCCTCTCAAAGCCTTTGAGAAACAGCCACTAAATATCAACCCCTGCAAGGGGAACAAAAGCATCTCCCTCACAACCTGTGGTGGTTGTTAATGAAAGGTGGAACAAAGGAACTGATTTTCTCCTTCATTTTGTTGGTTACCTGCTAGAAAACCAGGTGCTCTGCTCTGACTGTCACCACTTCAGCAGTGAGGAAAAGGTGCTGTAAGAGCTCAAAACTCCTTCAGGAGTTTGGAGCTGCACAGAACGAGCAGCCAAAAGAATAAGTCAGTGTTAAGCTCAGGCCTAAGCAAACCCAAGGTGATGGAGCATCACCAAACTCCTGACAGGAACATCAGAGCCCCCAGTGGAACAGCTGCTCGCTGAGAACCCCTGACTCCAGAGAGTCCCTTACACCTTTTTAAAGAAGGGAGGCAAGGTTTGCACCACTGCCACCTCCCCCAGGGACAATGGGACACCTGTGGAAGGCACCAAACAATGGAGAAAGGCAAGTTAAAGGATTTGGTGAAAGGACTGTGTGGAAGTCCCATGTCCCATATAGAGGAAAAGAGAGGGTTGGCAGGAACAACACACTGTGCCCCCTTTGTCACCTGGCACCACCACAGTCTTTGTAAGTCTATTATTCTCTTTAAAAAAAACCCAACAAAACCAGATCAAAATGAACCCAAACTCAAAATAAAGATGTTTTCCCAGAGAAGCTGTGGCTGCCCCATCCCTGGAAGTGTCCAAGGCCAGGTTGGAGCAACCTGGGAGAGTGAAAGGTGTCCCTGCCCATGGAAGGGGGTGGCACTGGATGGGTTTTAAGGTACTTCCAACCCAAACCATTCCATGATTCCATGATGATACACTCCACTCCCTTCCCAGGCTACTACTGAAGAGCTTCAGCATCACCCTCCCTTAGCCAAAGGAGCTAAACCTTGGAGCAGAGCTCTTTTTCTCTTCTGCCCTCTCAGAGAGGGGAGGAGGTGAAGAGTCCGGGCTCTGCCATGGTGACAGTGCTGTCCAGATGTGACTCTCACCCCTGCACATCTGTTCAGCATTTACAGGGGGTTTGCACTGGTAGTTTTACAGCTGTTTAGGCCTGTAAGTAGCATCTCTACTTAAAAGATTCCATAAAGGCAAGAGTGAGGGGAGAGGGGAATAGTTATGAGGCAGAAATGGAGAAATAGAAGAAGGAAGGTGGCCAGATGCTGCTTAAAAAGCAGGGATGACAGCCCTCTTAATTCTGTGCCCCTTAAAAACACATTTGATTTTGCAGGTTTACTTTCTCAGCAATACCCTGAAACATAAAAGAAAATGTTGTGCAACCACTACTCACAGTTAAGAGCAAAACAACAGCTGTGAAAAAAGCACCACAAATTCCTTCTACAGCTCAAAAGACAATAAAGACTTTCTGGAATCAAGACATTTCATGCTTAAGTAAAATAGCAAATGAGGCTTAGATGCCAAAATGCTCCCTATTTTCTGTCTGAATGAAAAAAATCCAGAGTCAGATGGTCACATCCTAAACTGCAGCAATTAGAAGTAAAACAGGAAACAAAGCTACAGTGATTTAGTTAATAGCTAATATTTGTTTTCTGATAAGTAATAGGGAAGTTTGATTTATTATTGTTAGGTTTAGATTGATTGAGGTCTTCCCTCCTTTAAAAGCAGCCACGATCACACAAGATCTGAGCTCTTATGAAACCTCAAGCCTTATGAAGTAGCTGTTAGAATAGTTGGCACAAATTGATATCACAAAGCACAAAGGTCTAATAAAGAGCTCAGAGACACTCAGATTGTCCCCACCTTGGCTTCGGTTCCCCTCATCCAGACCTTTGGGGCTGACAGCACCTGCCAGAGTTTTCATTAGTGTCATTAGTACAGCCCAGCCACAGGTATTTAATGGTCTGTCCAAAAAAATCTGGGGAGGTTGGACTGATTTCACTGAGAACCAACAAGATACCAGGTGTTTTAGTCAGAAAATTGTCCAGTGGTGACATGAAAACACAGATAACCAGAAAGCACAAGGACTGGCACATCACATCATATTATATTATATTATTTTTACTGTACCATTGAGCCATTTAACCTCAGAGCTGCTCTCTGACCTGAGCCAGCATCAGGCACCATTACACCCAGATGTCAACCAGCAGCACTTCCTCACAAGATAATACATCACAAAGCCATGGAGAAGTTGGATTTAGCCCTGAAATGGGAGCTTTAATATCTCTTCACAGCTTTTCTTTTAATAATCATTATAACTTTGATGAACTGCATCTTCAAGGCTGCTGGTGGAAGGGCTCGGGGGAGGGAACAGATTTAAATCCATATAAATTGTTCTCTTGTCAGATCCCTGTTTTGTCCATTAAACTTCCTGTCATCTTTGTCAAGTTTTTAAACCCCTCCATGTCCTGTTTTCCACTCAACCCCTCCATGTCTTGTTTTCCACTCAACTCCTCCATGTCCTGTTTTCAACTCAACCTCTCCATGTCTTGTTTTCAACCCAATCTCTCCGTGTCTTGTTTTCTATTCAACCTCTCCATGTCTTGTTTTCAACTCAAACCTTCCATGTCCTGTTTTCTATTCAAACTCTCCATGTCTTGTTTCCAACTCAACCTCTCCATGTCTTGTTTTCAACCCAACCTCTCCATGTCTTGTTTTCCTCACCTGTGCTGTGCACCCATAATGAACCAAGTTGTGATTGTGAGCTTTACACTGAATTTAAAAGCCAAATAACAGGTCCTTTGTGAAGGTTTGCCCACCTCTCCACGTGGGCAGGCCCAGCACATCACTCCTGTGGTTCTTTGCAACTGCCCTGGGTAAATCCCGGCGTAGGGAAAACAATTTTCCTGGAAAGGCTCTTAAAAAAGTCAACAGGGCACAGAACAGATTGAGTTACAAGATGAGGGTCTGACACCACGAACCCATAAACCACAGAATAATTTGGGCAGGCATTACTCAAAGGCTGCCATTCATTTTCAGAGCTGTTTGCAGGGAGCTGTGGCCTCGTGTGCAGCTCTGCACGTCATTTATTAATATTAACTGTGAAGGAGACACTAAATGCTGACTTCTCCTACTTAGCAAATGACAGGGGTCAGTGGAGAATCAGGCCCTTCAGGAACCCACCACGACATTTCTAACATACACATTTAAACGTGTAAGTTCAAGGCACGAGGTGTCAATTAAAAGTAATTACGTTTGTAGGGTCTCCAGGGTGAAGCAGCTCCACTGCTACGAGGACATTGCTTAATCCCTGGGCTGTTCATTCCCTGAGCTCCAGCTCTGTGAGCACAATATTGAAGGAGTTGGTTCAATAGTTGAAGCCCAGATTTACAAAGCCCAGATCCCACCCTAAGCTCTGCTACAGGCTACGTGATTATTTGGCAAGTTGTTGAGACCGTATTTCTTATTTTATGTGCTCAAATCAATAGGAGACAAGTGGCTAAGTGCCTTCAAAGCTCCCAGCTTTGGGTTTGCTGAGTGTACAGCGGGAGTGACAGGACTTCCCTCTGTCACTGGGGGGATCTGAAGCCAGATCTGCACAGAAGTGCTCAGGAGCAACTGTAATGGGGGCCATAAAAGGACTTTGGGGAAGGAATACAGCAGCATTACTCATCAGAAACGGAAACAAAACTGCAATTAGGCTGCCCAACTGCAGGGGGAAATGGGTTCACAGTCACAACAGTTTAAGCAAATCAGCCCACTTTGTAATTAGGGAGAACATACCCACTGTCAATGTGGGCTTGTTTAAATAATACACAATGAATTTTGATTGTGCTGCCATATGTCTGGAGTTAGGCACAAATACTCCACTGTAGGGAGGTAGAAAGGAAAAAAAAACAATTGGGAAAATGATAACACCACTAAAAAGCTGCCCAGAAGGTTTTACATGCCAGGCTCTTCGGAAGAGGTGCAGGACACAAACCCTGCAGTCCCAGCAGTGACATCAGCTCCCCTTGCCCAGGAGATCCTGTCAGATGATAAATGAGCAGATCCCCAACCCCACCTCACACCTAGATGTGGAACAGGGCACAATCCAAAGGAATGTGGGGCCAAAACACACGAGGGGCAAGAATAAGTTTAAATGCCAAAACAGTCTCCCTGCTGAACACAACACTAGAGCTGAGCCCAGACCTGCTGTTGTCTGAGGAGTCACAGAGAAAAATGGTTTCAAAAAAACATTGAACATGACTGCACCTACTTTCAGCATTATTTCCCCTGGTTTTTTTCTTCTTTTTCTTTTTTTTTCCCTTTTCTTTATTTCTCTCTCCCCACCAACCCCCCCCTCCCTCTCCCTACATCTGTACTTTATTCAATGAACACATCTGCATTCTTTCTTTCTGTTTTTGGCCAGAAACTCTATCCAACCTTTATCACTGACACCTCTCTGCAGTTTCAAATTCCAGCCTTGTGCCAAATCCCCATTTCCTGCTGCTTAATTTCCATTCATTTACTCTTGTTTTTGCTTCTTCTGCCATTCCCAGCATGGACCAGCTCCAACCCAGCTTCTTCTAATTTTTTAAGGAAGGCTCCCTATTGAGTGCTATTGGAACTTGATCTGCTGCTCCAAGCCAATGGCTGGCTATTGTTTATACTACCTAACAACAGTTGCCAATATTACTGCTTTTTTCCTTTTCTTTACTTCACTCTCTAAGTGTATATCCTAAGACCCAAGAGATCTCCTCTCCACATATGGTGACCCATTAGGTCTGGTTTTATTATTACTTCTGCAGAATCTGAAGTAGCCTCTTTATATATAAGTAAAAAAAAAATGATTGGGAATAAAAAGAAATCAAGAGGAAAGTCTGTGGTGTCTTGTTTACACAGGTCTGTTGATCTGGCTCTGTTCCTACACGTGGAATAAACTGGTATTAGGATTGTGGTCTTTGAAGGAAAATCATCCTCTTAGTGGTTCGTGCAGGTGGAACCCAAAAGCTTGGAATGTTCCTGCACTCTTGGCAGAGGATTCCAGTTCTAAGTCACACAGAACTGTTCTGGTGGGTTTGCAAAGAGTCCCTCACCCCTTTTCACACAAAAAGGAAATGTTGTTAATAAACAGGAACCAGAATCTCAGGGCTGTCACTCACCCTGAGCAGGTGCCACCTACCAACAGGTAACAGAGGATCAGGCAAAGGACCAGTAACCCTAAACATGAAATGATGTTTCCCTCAAGCTGCAAATTGAAAGGGCTGGACCTCTCCTTCATGACGCTGGGTTTGGTGCCTTTCTTCCATATTCAACAGGTCTTCTAGAGCAGCTCCTCTCTAGCACCTCCTTCCTCCAGGTCAGCTTGTTCCAGCAATCCCTACACATTTTCTTGGACTCCCACTTCAGAGTATCCTCACAGACTTCTCCACCTCTCCCCAAGTATCCTCTTCCACTCTTGTGGGAGTGAACACTCCAGAAACGCTTTTTTTTTAAATTTAAATGAATAAATGGTCCTGGCATCCCCATCTGCAGCAGCCATGCCTTGGTCCCCTCTCCAAAATAACTCCTGCCCCCAAGGAGCAGCAGTGGCATCAGGGTCTTCTGCTCTTTTCCCTCTGGTGTAACTCAGAACTTCCACCTGCAGCTTTCAGCACCTTCACCCTTCTTAGATCTGGGCTTTTCCCTTCAGACTAATGGCTGTAGATCTGAAATTTGGACAGTGAACCACTATTATTCAATATTCCCTTCTCCTTTTCAGGTAGTAGAGAACCTAATTCTGAGGACACTCAAGGGAACAACCATGTCTTTCACTTTGATGGGAGCTGGCAAAACTAGATCCCACTGCCTCCCTCAAGCTTCTCATTGACCTCCTTGGGAGAGAAAGAACTCAAGCAACACTTTGTTCAAAATGCACCCACACACAGACCAAAATTTCAGGCCCAGAGTGTTCAATGGGAGCTGAAATGTGCCCCAACACCACCCCCTGTCCCTGCCTTGTGTTACAGCTCAAGCTTCCAAAGGGACTTTGCCTCCTTGTGAGGATTTATGGCACAGATGTGCTGCACCCTTTGCTGAGCTACATTCCCTTTTTGTTTATTTGCTCGTTCTGTTCAAAGTAATAACAGTAAATTTGAAAAGCAGCATGCTTTTTCACAGTTCTGGACCTGTTTGCATGTTTTCCAGCAGTGTTGTGGGCTGACACACTGCATCTCACAGCTCTTCCACGTGCCCAAGAGCAACAGTTGTCTGACCAAGTCCACCTGCCAGAGCCAAATTGTAATTATAAGGAAAATAAAGCGAAGTTTTAACTCTCAGGCAGGGACTAATACAGCCTGGCAGGCAAGAGGGAGGGGTGAGATTTGGAAAAACTGCTTTCTAGGGGTACCTCTGAGCTAAAGAGTCAGACAGGAGATCAGGGGCAATGTGGCTTTCATGAGTCAGAGGAACACCACGGGGTTGATTGGAGCTCTCCCGTTCCTCTCTCCTGTAATCCTGCCACTTCCTCTCCGAGGTCAACACATGTTCTCCTCTCTGTTTGGCCTGGGAGCTCATCAGAGCAAATATTCCTTTCCCAAATTCCTAAAAGCAGAATTCTTCATCCATCTTGGTGTGCCAAAGACACCAGAACTGAATTTAGTGCTTCAAGCCCCACGTTCCAGCCCAGCTCAGCCAAGATCCGTGAGAGGCTCCCACTGACATCAGCTTTCCCTTCAGGAGGAACAAACCCAGCAAAGTGCATCCTTAGCCCACGTTAATTAAGACCCAGCTATGAAGATCCCAGCAAAGGCAGTGCAGTTTTGTATGAATGAGTTTGAACAAGCCTAAATGAAGCTGCACCTCCTCCCGTGTCATCCTGACCCGCTAACGAGTGTGAACATCACAAACGAGCTTTCTCCCCACTCCATTTATCCTGCCACTTGAAATTCGTGCATCTGTCTCCCATTTATTTTTATGAAGATATTCCTCTCAGTTTAGAACATTCCTCTAACATGAGGGATTTTCTCGAAATCCCTCCTTAATATTTCTTGACACTTCATTTGTTGCACGGCCCGGCCTGGTCCTGAGTGAACCCCACCCCAGCAGCAGCTCCTACTGCTGAGATCTGGGGTGCAGGCACAGATATCCTCTCATTGCCTTCTTTTATTGATTATTAACATTTTAATGGCACAGAGAGCAGGTAGGGTTCATACCTGCCATCAAACTGTAACAGCAGCAACAGTGACAACACAACTGTGTTCACACATCCACGTGGCTGATGATAAAGTGATTTTCTGCTGATCAAGATCACATGGAAACTTATGTCTACTACAACAACCAGCAATCTTTCTTTTTTTTTAAAAAAAAAAAGCTATTAGCCTGAAACTAGGCTTTTATATCACTTTTTTCCTCATCAGGATGAAATTCCTCCTGGAATTCTGGTCGTTCCTACTGACCCAGAAGTAGGGATCACGAAGGTGATACACATTTAGTCTCAAATATTTTGTTCTTCTAACCTTTGTTATGGTCCACGTGGCTTAGAAAAGGCTAAAAATGTCTCAGTCGTGATTAATAGCATTTTTACAGGCAGAGAATTCAGAGATGAGGCTTCAATGTGCAAAACAAAAATCGAAAAGGTGTTTAGAGTTCGTTACATTTTCACAGCAAGCAAAAGGTATCAAAAGTGCAAAAGTATTTTATCATCACTTTTTAAAATAAAGGGGGTTGATTTTCAAACAAAGTTTTGTTTTTAAGCTCAAAAATCACACAAACTCAAAAATCAAATAAAATTCCAGCCTAAGCCAACTTGAAATTTCCTATTTTTAGTATTTCACTTTGCTGAAAATTTTTTTGTTTGCGATCCCTGCAGTGTTTTAAACAACAAACTACAATATCAGTTAACAACACAGCTCTGCTCAAACCCCTGTGCTCTGCTTTGTGTAACAGCCACACACCAAAAATCAGAGAACTTTGCTGTCAGAGAGGGAACGGAGAGAGGAGGACGAGATTTGCACAAGAGAATCTGCAGCAGATTTCACAAATTACTCAGAACTCCCCCACCCTTTGCTGGGAACCCTCCCCCTCCAGCCCAGCCCTTCCCCAGACCCTGCACAGATGACACATGAGCACCAGCACAGCAGGTAGAGAGGGTTTGGTGAGGATTTCATGAGTTTAACTCTGGCCAGGGCTGGGAACAGTCATTGTTGGCCACGAGCTGTGGAATTACAACTGTGGGATTGTTCCCTTGGACACGGGGAGCTGCCACATCCCCAGGTCAGTGCTGCACCCCGACTCCAACCCGGGGGCTGGGGTTGGTCCCAGGGCTCTGAGAAACCCTGAGCACTTCAAACTTCTGAGATAATCCCACTGTGTTGTCCCCCAGAAGTCCCCTTGCCTCACTCCTTGACATACCAGCACCAAGGTGTAAATAAAGAAATAAGGTATAAAGAACAAATGATACATTGACAAACAGGTATTTCCCAAAAAACTGCCCACGTGCACGAATGTAAGAGCAACAACATACACACAACAGCAGTTCTGAACCACAGGTGTAAAAGTTTAGACTTAAGGAAGAATTATTCCATCTTTGAAGTCATGGATTCAATATTCCTTAGTATCACTGACTTCTTGACAATTCATGAAACGCTTATTAAAATTTGCCCCACCTAAAAACAGGGAAAGAAAAGGAATCCACGGGCTGGTGGTGCCAGAGCTGAGCTGGGGATTTTGGAAGATGCTGAACCAAGGAGGTTGTTCCTCGTGCCCATGTGGTTTCTGGGCTCAGCACCCTGTGTTTATCCAATCTGTCATGAATTCAAGTCCTCCCTGGCAGGAACTGTCTTGTGCTGCTGCTGAACAGCACCCACCAGAGCCAGGCCTGATCCCAGCACTGCTGCCACACAAACAAGACAAGTTTGTACACTCTGAGAGGAAATAACTGTAAATACAACCAAAACTACTGTCGGGAAAGCACAACCCAAATGCTGAGTGTGACAGCATTAATAAACCCAGACAAATAGATGCTGCATATTTTGCTGCTGACTCGTGTGTCAGCATGAATTCCATTTTGTAAGAAACCCCTGAGTTATGACATCATTCACAAAGTATTTTGGTGTTTCTTCCCCCTCCCAGATCCTGCAGCGAGTCTGCTGCTCTCTTGGTAGCTCTGCACCCCGGCAGCCTGTAAATCTTGCTGAGGATAAAAAATAGGGGTATCAGCACGAGGCACACATTCCCCCTGTGCATTTAAAGCCCTTCTTAAAGCTCCAGAAGGAAGCAGCTTTCAGCTCAACCACAGAGCACAACTGCAACACAGGATATTTTTCCAGCTCACTGATATTTCATAAATACCATTTGTTGTCATGTGGTTAAATTAAAAACTCAGGATATCAAACATCAAACAGTATGTTAATGTCAAGTATGCTTGAATAAATACTAAAGAGTTCAACTGACTGAAATATGTGGACTACGAGCTAATTAAGAAAGAAGCAGGTGTGAAAAAAACCTAATTTAAGCAATTTTTTTTTTATAATTAATAATGTTTACTTGTAGTTCCCCTTATAATAAGGCTCCAGTTTAACCTCCAGAGAATTCAGAGCTGTAATCCAGCATTTTAAAAATAATAATTGAACACGGCGTTTTTAAAAGGAGATCAAGTTTTCAGACCTGGATAATCTGCTTGGCTGATACTCAGAGAGGGGGTTTGGGGTTTAAATAACGGTGCAGCTTTGTATCAGTTGGATCAGTTACCAAATGATCCCCAGCAAATCTCCCAAACAACCTGGTTCGGTGTCTGTCCTGCTTATACCTGCAGGGATTCCAGCAGGAACAAGGAGGGAAAGGGTTGGGATGCAAAACCCATCCATACTCAGCAAAACAAACAAGGCAAGGCAGGTAATTTTTGGGGCTGGGTGTTCTGGAGGCTCTGAAACTTCTCAAGAGGAACAGTGTCTCTATGACATTATGGTCTAGTTTTACAGAGGCCAAAAAGAAAAAATAATAAAAAAAAATAAAAAACAACATTATGATTTTTATTTGAACTGTTCTGGCAGCCTCCACACAGCCAATCAACTAATCCAGGGCTGTATTTAATGCAGAATTTCTGTCCAAGAAGGCAAATGGAAGTACAGGAGGAGAAAATGGCTACAGATGTAAAAACAGACCTGGAATATTTCATTGACATGACATATCTACTGCATTTAATTAAAAGAAGAATGTATGGGAACAATGCATCCTACTCAATTCGGGCCGGGGGAACAAAATAGGACTGGATTAGATAGGACAACTCTGCTCCCCGGGGAGATTCCCAGATTTAATGGGAGCGCCACATGTTTGATATGTAGGGAAGCAAGTGGGTGTTCCTGGACCCGATCCACTATTCATCATAATACCACAGCCTTGTTCATTCCCAGTGAGGAGGCTTAAAACCATGAAACCATATGTAGAATATTAAAAATCAGTTAAAGTTAAAGCGAGCATTATGAAACCGCGCGCTGGGGCCGGCGGCCAAGAGCCCTCGGAGTGCTCCTTTTCCTGGGGATCCCGGGGAGGGCAGGGGAGGAAATCACACGTGTGTGTAAACACAACCCCCTCATATCTGTGGTGTTCAGAGCAACAAGGGCTCCTCCCCGATCCCGAGCTCGTTATCAATAATTGATGCCCCTTTAACACCTACAGCACCGATGCTTTCATTTATAATTAAACACCAGAAACTCCACTTCTGCTTTTCCCCTCCTACTATCTTCGGTGTTTAAACTTTATTTTTTTTTTCTCCCCCCCCCTCCTATTTTTTCCTGACGTGAAATTGTTTCTCAGACACAGTCAATAACTTTACTATATTCTCATTGCCTCTGAATTAATCATGGCTCTGCACTAACCACATGGAATTTAATTTCCCATAAGAGAAATGTTTACTTTGGTTTACTTTGTTGGAACTCGACGTACTTATACAGTCTATAAAGATTTACTGTAACATATTTTGTTAAGCAACATTAAAGCCTGTGCTGACAGATCTTGTCTTGCATTACTCCACTTACATTCAGGTCTTTAATGCTTTTTTCTCTCTCCACCACTGCACCAATGAGGCAGCAGGTCCAGCTTAGATAGGCCTGTTTCAAAAGCAGGGATCTTGGGGCCATATTCTGTCTCAGGTTTATTCACAGCAAACCACTCCTGAATTTTTATTGCAGTCGTTGTAGCCATCGGGATGAATGAACAGGAGACAAGAACTTTGCTATTTAATTCCTTGCTGGGCATTAATTTGATCTGAATTTATTGCACACGAGACGTAAAGGAAATCTCAAGTGAAGATAACAGCAGATAAAGCAGCCCAGGGGCAGGAAAATTGGAGGATTGTGGTCTCCTGGTGCAGCAAGATTAGATATTGGGAAGAAATTCCTCCCTGTGAGGGTGGGGAGGGGCTGGGAGGGAATTCCCAGAGAAGCTGTGGCTGCCCCTGGATCCCTGGAAGTGTCCAAGGTCAGGTTGGAACAACCTGGGACAGTGGAAGGGGGTGGAACAGGACGGGCTTTAAGGTCCCTCCAACCCAAATCAGTCAATGGGTCAAGTCATTCCTCCAAGCAGCTCTTTCCCTTTTCTCCCTTTTTTATTGGTTTGTCCCATTTATACTGAATTATCTTCACTTTGTTGGGATGGTCTCAGCAGAAGGAGTTTCCCCATGGAGCTGCCAGCACCCAAAACCACTGCCAGCACCCAAAGCCACTGCATCTCACAGCAGCACAAAGCACAAATCCTGTCCTCCAGGGCTCAACTCAAATATTCAGACCTCCTGTGCTGGAAGTGCCACTGAAATCCATGGGAATTGTGGCAGATCAGTGCCAGTGAAAGTTGAATTTGAGATCTCAGAAGCAGAAAATTCCCATAAATACCCAAGCACTGGAAAGCAGAGCTACACATCCACATCAGGAAATCCCACTGCAGTCAAACACCCTTTTGTATTTACTGTACCACTGAGAAAATTTGGTTAGGGAATTTTGGGAATTCTAATCAGAGCCAACAGGTTTTGGCAAAAGCTTCAGCACAGTATCTGATGGTAACTGTGACCTGGTCACCCTCCTCTTCCCTTTCTCCACAGTCTAATATTTAGTTCCCATTCTGATTGTGAGATGGACTTTTACCCAAATCCAAAAAGGGCACTGGGAGAAGGGGGAAAACAAATAATAAAATAATAATAAAAAAAAATAATTAAAAAAAAAAAGAACTAGTGAAAAAAAATAGAGTCAAGATTGTATTAATTGTGGTGAAATCAGACCTGTCAGTGCTGGGATGTGAATTCAGTTCACATGCATCCATGTGCAGACACATTCTGGGGGTGGGAGTTGGCAGCTGGGTGGAGGAGAAAGGAAAAAGTGATTTTGAAATGTATTTATTAAATCACTGCTGAGAACAGAGGGGGAAAAGAGGAGCCTGGGAATCTGCTGCTGAGGCTTAACCAGGAGAGGACAAAGAGCCTTTGCACTGGAGGGAAGCAACTTTAAAAAATAAGGAAGAAATCCCCCCAAATTTTCACACACACCCCTCAAGGAACATTTGCCTTAAAGACACAGGACAGGGATCAGTTGGGGTGACCCCACCAGTTTACAATGGAACTACTCGTGTTAATTAGGTTTTAGAGTAATTAACTGTTTAGTGCAGGACTTGCTGCAGGTCACAGGGGTTCATCCCAGTCGGAGCAGCTCTCCCTGGTTGCTGCTGCCCTGGGCACTGTGCCCACAGGGGTTAAAACAGCTCCAAGACAGTCCCAAAGCAGTGTCTCCTCACCTGCAGCTCCCCTGGGAAAACAGGGAGCTCTAATCCTTGTCCTCACACAACCTTTTCCCTTCCTGGTGTCAACCAAAACCCTGAGGAGTGAACCCAGAACTTTAATCCTTATCCCCACACAACCTTTCTCCTTCCTGGTGTCAACCAAAACTCCAAGGAGTGAACCCAGAACTTGAATCCTTGTCCCACAGAATCTTTTCTCTTCCTGGTGTCAACCAAAACCTCGAGGAGTGAACCCAAAACTTGAATCCTTGTCCCACAGACCCTTTTTCCTTCCTGGTGTCAACCAAAACCCTGAGGAGTGAACCTAAAACTTTAATCCTTGTCCCACAGAATCTTTTCTCTTCCTGGTGTCAACCAAAACCTCGAGGAGTGAACCCAAAACTTTAATCCTTATCCCCACACAACCTTTCTCCTTCCTGGTGTCAACCAAAACCCTGAGGAGTGAACCCAAAACTTGAATCCTTGTCCCACAGACCCTTTTTCCTTCCTGGTGTCACCCAAAACTCCAAGGAATGAACCCAAAACTTGAATCCTTGTCTTCACACAACCTTTTCCCTTCCTGGTGTCAACCAAAACCCCAAGGAGTGAACCTAAAACTTGAATCCTTGTCCCACCCAGCCACCTCCACAAACTGGGAATGGGAAGAGCAGAGCAAGGACACTCCTGGAGCCCTCAAGCAGCATTCCATGTTTTCCTGGAAGTCACCTGGATGCTGAGGGTGAGGATCCCACCACTGCAGCTCCTCAGCATTGCACCAGGAGGCTTCAATATTATATATATATATAAAATATTATATTATATATAATGTATATTTTATATTTATTAATATATTTAATTTTTATATATTATATATTTATTTTTATATATTATATCTTTATTTTTATATATTTTTATATATAATATAATAAATATTAATTTTTCAGTTCATTTTTCTGTCTTCTTCTCCAACCTCAGTTTTCTATATTAAAAAAATTCTATCTAAAATTCTATATAAAAAAATTCCCGAACGGGAAAAATAAAAAGAAGAGAAAAATAAAATAATTGTTCAGCAACTACTTTAAAATGCTGTGAACAACCAAACGATAACCACAGTATTTTTTAAAAAAATCCAAAGTGTTAAGGAATAATAAATAATAAATAAAATAAGGAATAATAAACACACGCAGAATTTGCTGCTACTTGAGAATTTTTCCCCAAGAAAGCCACTTAAATTCCACTTTTCTCTCCAAACTTTCGAATCCAAACATGGATGAAAAAAAAAACAAATTACAACCTGAGTCTCTTCCCGATTTCCCCCCCTTCTGCCTCGGCCTTCTGGGAGCAGGAGCCTCTCAGAGCCCCACAGAAGCAGGTGGAGGAGTATTTTAAGTAACAGAAAATCGGTTTAATTAAGCTCTCCTCAGACTCCCAAACGGGGAGAGTCACTTTTCTCCCCCCCAAAAAAAAAAGGAGCCACTCAGGGGTCGCTCCTCTCCTGATTTCCCACTTCCCTGGGAAGGACACGGGGCTTGGGAAGCCACTTCTGTTCCCGGAGAAGGTTTCGGGGGGAATTTTGGAGCCCGGCTCGGAAAATCCCCAGACCCCTCATCAGAGGCAGGATCGTGCTGTGCTCTGCATCCTGCAAACTCTGGAGGGAACCCAGTCCCCCCTGACACCACCCTGGCAGCCAGAGCTGAGCCTCGTTAGTGCTGCAGTGGAAAGAAGACCATTAATCCTCTCAAAAACAACCCTCCTTGGTCCGTTTCTCTTCAGGAGCTGCAGAAATATTTGTGTTTTCCGTTCTAACTCATCCCTACGTGGGAAGCTGAGCTGCACGAGGCAAAGACTTGGCTTTTCTAACCCCACGAGGCAAAGACTTGGCTTTTCTAACCCCCAAAAAATTCAATTTTTTTTTTAAAAATCCTTCTAGATTCTACCCTCAGATATCCCAGAGCCACAAAAATAACCTACAACAAGACACACCTGAACCCAAGAATGTCTCCTATGTCTTGTTGTCCTGATGGCTTCTCTTCCCTTTCTTTATTCCCTCCTTTATTGATTTTTGATTTCTGTGTTTTCCTACTCTGGAATTTTTATCTATAGAAAGTTGAGGTTCAAGAAGAAGATGGAAAAAGGAATTAAAAATTTAATATAATGCTGTCTTTTTTACTCTTGCCCAAAAAAAGAGGAAAAACTTTGGGAGAGAAGTCACCTTAAATGACAAGTTTTATCAGGGTATTTTTTATTTAACTGCTGGAAGTTACAGTACAAGTATAATCAGGAATTCTGTTCACCACAGACACTGGGCCACATCAACATAAAGTTCTAGTGGTGTAAAAACTGCTCCATACCCACAATTAATTCAACTTCTGGTATCTCCAGGGGCTCCAGGTTTACCAATATTTCTGGGAAGCCAATAGGAAGCCTCAAAATATCAGTAAATATTTTTATTTAGGCTGAAAATATGAGTCTAAAATGCTTCAGCTCAACTCTGATGATGATGATAATGCTGATCCATTCTGGTTTTAGCAACCTGGGACAGTGGAAGGTGCCCCTGCCCACAGCAGGGGTGGAACAAGATGGTCCTTAAGGTCTTTTCCAACCCAGAACTTTCCATCATTGCAACCAAAAACCAACCCCTCATCTTGTCTTTGTTGGTGCCTCTGAGGCAGCAGATACTCACACTTCCTGCTGGGGAGCTCTGCTGCAGCATTTACAGGTTTCTGACTCACTGCCTTTAATTACACATCTGGATTTTCAAATTATATTTGCAAAGTCCAACTCAGACAGGCCATTTTCCTGCCTCAACCTCCCCTTTTTTTTCCTCTGGGGGAGCAGTGGTAAAAAAATCAGCATTTTTCACCTTCCCTTTTGTTTCAAGGAGCTGAAAAATAACTTTGGCCTTCGATATTATTTGAGCCAAGTCTTTTTTTTTTTTTTCCTTTTCAATTTTTCATAATATTTCTGCCTCGACAAAACCTGAACAAAGTTAAACAAACAAAAAAAGTTTTTGACTAAGGTTAAGTGTCTGGCTTAAGCTGACAAAGCCCAGGAAATTGAAAGTTAAGGCCTGATAGTAACAAATTCTGGCTTTTATGAAAAAGAGAAAAGGCAAAGACAAAATGGTCTGAGCCATAAATAATTCCCTGCCAGAACTTTTCATCCTTAGGATCAAGCCCACTTGGACACAGATGGGAGTGCAAGTGCACACAGATATAACCCTCCTGATTTTATTTCAATGTTGGTTTAGGTGCTTAATTCTTCCCAGCTCCACAAAACACAGAACTGACCCCAGGGACTGCTGCTGTGTCCTGGGTGAGGGTGGTGACAAAGCTCTTCTGGAAAAAGGTCATTATTGACCCAGAAGGCCAGAAAAACCACCCCTGGAGATGTTTGGTCTCTCAGGTAAATAAAGATTTAGTCTGCAGCAATGAAGAACTCAAATACCTTTTTTAAGGCTCCTTTGATAAAATACTGGATATATGCAATGA
The DNA here is from genome assembly GCF_003984885.1 of Neopelma chrysocephalum. Lineage (NCBI taxonomy): Eukaryota > Metazoa > Chordata > Aves > Passeriformes > Pipridae > Neopelma > Neopelma chrysocephalum. The sequence goes on along the minus strand of NW_020897837.1, from coordinate 265,518 downwards.
TATTTTTATGGTGCAGCACAATAAGCCCAATTCTTCTCTGTGTCAGGGCCTCATTATGTTGCTTTGATGATGCTGAAGTGGCTGAAAACCAGAAGTAGTTTTGATTTAAATTTTCACAACAGTCTAAAGTAACCACAGGAAAGAAAGAAGCCCTTTGCCTTTCCAGTATTCCTTAAAAAGGTGTCACTCCTTCAGTATTTTTATTTTCAGGTAGCAGATTTGAATCATTCCCATTTCAAGAGTAAAAAGAAACCCTGTTTCTTAAAACACATGATTTAATTAGTAAATGAACATATTGAATGAGCACACAAATCCATGTGTTAGGGGATGGAAACAGTGATTCTGATCTGGAGTTTAGTTGAGGTGTGCAAACAATTCCATGTGAAAAAAGGAGGGAAATCACTTTTTTACCTATTTGCTGAAAATAGGTAAAAAAGAAACAGGGTTTCTTTTTACTTGTGTGTACAGTGCATATATTTTTTTTTAACTATGTTAGTTCTCTCTGTTGATTTCTTCCGTTAATTAAGAGTTTTTTTGGCATGTCTAAATGATTACACCTCATTAAGAACAGCATCTTAAAAAAACAAACCCCATCATCCACGTCAAAACCACTCAAATTAAAAGACCACTGCACCTCCTCTGTTGAGATACTCCAAGATCCACTCATGAAATCCCATCAAGGACTGGGAAGTGCTGGAGTTTGGCAAATCCAGGACAATGCCTGGCCTGTGCTGCTGCCTCAGCATCTGTGCTCAGATAAGGGGCTCGTTTGCAACAGCAAATCATTCAGACTCCTTAAAAATCCACTCCTAAATGTCTGGGGTTTTCCCTTCAAGATGCAGAAACCGAAGCACACGCAGTGAAAAATTAATTTATTCTGCCTAAGCTGAACTTTTCTTCTCAACTCCCAAATCCAGGGTTGAACATCACGCTGGAAAACAGGAGAGACTTTCACCCACAGTGGGCTAAGAGGGCAGGTGTGTTCAGAGATTAAAAAATTATGATTAGATTAAAAAAAAAACCCAACAAAACCATGAACTCAAGCCCTGAAGAGGCACATCATGGAGACTTTAAATCAAATACACCCTCCTGTCCTCAGAAGAGGAGGGGGAGGAAAGAAATTAAATCTTGGCTCGCTCGCTGAAATCTTAAACTGTTGACTAAACTTTCTGCGAGTTGTCTGCTCACCATACACATTTCTGGATATTGGGGGGGAAAAAAAAAATCTGGAAATGCTTAGAAATCTGCAATTGCAACATCAATCCCCCTCCATCAGCCTTGCAATCAGCTCTGTTATTGTCCAGCCCCAGCCTGGGCTCCGCTACACCGGGAATTGAGAGCAGCAAGTGTATGATCCATAACCTTCCCCGTGTCCAAATGAAAAAACTGTTGCCAAGGAAACGCCCAAATATCAAAATTGAAATATAGCTGGGCCCTTAATGAGTCCAAAAGGAGCTGTAGGAAGTTTACTCAAGTTCAGCAGAGATTTTGGCGAAATGTGGGGAAGACATTATTAAAATAAAGAGATCCCAGCTCCGTGGTGGAGGTGGGAGAAGGAGCACAATGCAATCCTGCAATGGGAGCGTTGTTTAAAATCCTCTCTTACAATTTTTCTCCTCTTGGGACAACTGCAAACACCCGAAAACACAATAAAAACGTGAACATTACTGAGAGGATGGGGGGGGGAAGAAAGAAAAACACCCATTTGGGGACAAAACCAAACAAAAAGAAGGCAAACTTGTAATGTTTGCACAACGATGCAACCTTAAAGAAAAAAAAGGTACAGTTTTCCAAGAACTGCATTTTTCTGACATCTTGTGCATATTGAGGTCCATGGAGACTTCACATTTTCCACACTCAGCACTTTGAGGGTCAGGGAGGTCAAGGTACCAGAATTCCCCCTGGATCCCTGATAGTTCATCCAGAACAATCAAGCTACTGGCTGTGCCTCCCCCCTCGTTACCAGGCTGACACTGGGGGAGAGAAATAGCCCCTGCCACCAGCAATGGGAAACCCAGAGGCAGAAGATTAATTTGAGATAGTCTCCTTCTTTAGTGGTTTAATTCTTTTAAGTCATAACCCACATCCACACATCCCCCCAAAACAAAATCCGAATAAAAGTTTCCGGCTGAAAGTAACTCCAGCCCCGAGAGCTGCTCTGAAAGCTGAGCAAGGGCAGAATTCCCATGTTTCTTAGAGGTTTATATCACATAAAATGAGGAATTCTGGGACAGGAAGGGCCTTTTCTCTGGATCATTCTGAAAGCACCTGGAACAAAGGCTCTAACGGGTGGAAAATCCAGGGTCTGAAGCTGTGAAAAAACACCAAGCACCAAACCCAACCTTATTATTCTCTTAGTTCTGACCATAAACTCACAGTGTTTGAGAAATTAGGCAGGAAAATTATTTGCTAGGGGAAAAAAAAAAAAAAAAATATTTCAGCAAATAGGTAGAAGAGTGATTTCCCTCCTTTTTTCACACGGAATTGTTTGCACACCTCAACCAAACTCCAGATCAGAATCACTGTTTCCATCCCCTAACACATGGATTTGTGTGCTCATTCAATATGTTCACTTACTAATTAAATCATGTGTTTTAAATATTCCATCCAACCCGTCTCTGTCTGAACTTTAAACTTGCAATGCAAAATAAGAGGCACCCAACTCACAGCAGGTTTTTGTGTTTATCTAAATAGCAATTTTCAAAATATCTCCCGAGTTTGGGCCCAAAACAATTTCCAAAAGAATTAAAAAAGAACCCCAAGCCTTTGCTAACTGCCTCACATCAATGTTGTTTTTCCAAACAAAGAATTAGGCACCATACAAAATTAATGTGTATTTAAAAAAATACCAGCAAGCCATGGAGTTGGATTTAAATAATAATGGTTTCTCAGGAATGTTTTGCAGAGTTTACCCAGCTACCAATGAAAAGTAAAAATTTAAAGCCAAAAAAATGAATTGATGCTACTGGCTTAAATCTTCACAGGATTCTGAAATAATGTTTAAACCAGTAGCCAATTAAAAAATAGACAGCTATGCACACATATATAAATAATACTTATTATGAGTCATTTCTGATTCTAGTGATTAAACTCCTCATAAGATAAAACACGTTGCATCATAAAAATAAATTAATAATTTTTTTTGTTTTTAAATAGGATGTGGTTAAAATGGTTAAATCATTATTGAACACAGTTCCTCAAAACCACATGCAGGTTTTTTTCCATGTTATTTCCCCACTTCAGAATCAAAACCGGGATAATTTGGCCAATTTGGCAACTTCCCACCGTAGGCTGCTCTTAAACCTCAGCCAAGTGCTCAGTTTGCTGACTTCCAGAAAGGTTTGTGGGCCCCAGTAGGTGCTGAATGGCCATTTGACATCTTTAGAAGCTTCATAATATTCTGGGCATAAGACTTGGGAAAATGCCCCAAAGTGGGAGTGAGCTGCAAAAGCACAGTTATTATTTGGGTGTGATTCCTCAGGTTTTCTTGCATTTATTGAACAGAAGTTTACAGGAAAAAAAAAAAAATTCAGGTTCACCCAGGAAGGGTCTTTGCTAAAAATTTAAAGCCTGTTTTTTATTCTTACGGTTCTAAAGGAGAGAGAAGAAAGAGAAAGGAAGAAAAAAACCCCAAAACTGATTGTTGCTTTCTCTGCAGCTACTGTAAATATTTTATGAATGGATAGCTCAGAGCAAAGGACCCAGAGTAAAAATTCTCTGTAATTATTTGTCTAACACACCGAGGAAGGATTTTTGGACTTTGCCATAAGTCCTTAATGCAAAGGACTTGTCAACATCAGCTTGTTGAGACATTAAGAGGATTTCTGGAGGTGCCACCTTTTAAACTCAGCATTAAGCACAGCTCCCAGTAAATTCACCCCATGGTAAGCAATTCCAGATGAGTTCTAGTGACAGGCTTCGCTCTCAAGGTACTTATTCATTGCACATTAAAATCTCATGTTCCCAGGACTGGCTTGTTTTCTGACTGATATCCAATTAGGGAATAGAGAAAAGAGGCATTTCCAAAGCTGGAGCTGAACAAAATAACCCAGAGCAGTAACTCACTGATAACCACCAGCAGCACTCGGTGCTTTCTGTTTACTAACAAGAAGGTAAACTGGAAAGAAATCAGATCCCAAGCACTAATAGCTCCTCCAAAATAATTGCCCAGCAGAGCAGGAGCAGCGTTTCAGCCACAAAAACATCTTCAAAACAAACTGTAGGAAATATTTGTACACACTAAACAATCAACTCCCAGCCCACTTCAGATCTTTCTGGCCCATCTGTGCACAAAACACCCCGAGCACTGGATCCCAGAAACCCAGACAATTATTAGTTGTAGGAAAAGTACCATAATAAACATTTCACAGACAGGAAAACCAAGGCTGGAAGTGACCTGAGCAACCCCAAGTCACCGAGGAAGCTCATGACAACATTGAAAGCAGGTCACTCAAGCATTAGATTTTTAACTTCAGGTGATTGTTCTTCTTTTCCTCTTCCACACCAGAAAAAAATAAAGGGTCCCACCAGAACAAACAACCACCAGAACCCAATGCCTTCCTACAATCCATGGATACAACACATGGGGCTGGCACAATACAGGTGGTGCTTTCCTGTCTTCCCACCAGCGTTTTCATCACCAAGGAGCTTGTTGACTTAAGCAGATATAGTAGGTTATTATCCATCTGTGGATGGGACACAAATCCTTTGGGAATGCCTGAGGAAGCAATGCCAGGGGTCTGTAACACCCACTTTGGGCCTCAGTGCCACTGGATCAAAGGGAAGCTGTAGCTGGGTGTGGAGGATCAAGGATCATCAGGAATGTGGAAACTCATTGTCTTGCTCCTAAATTTGGTGAGGACTTTGCTGCCAGCTTTGCTAAGGGTGTGAAGGGCTTCCTGAGTGCCAGGATAGGAAATTTTAGTTCAGGTCTTGCTTTGGAAAGTGAACGTCAAATCCATTTGGGAGCTGTCAAGGGCTCAGTACCTGCATGAGAAACACTTGTGGCACTTTAACCCCGTAAAAAGGAGAAAGCAACACTGGTCTAAGGACCAGAAAAGCCTGGATGTGGATGAGGACTCCCAAGAACCAGAGGAAAAGCCCACTAGTGCTGGGCTGCAGCATTGAAAGAAGTCACAGAAGAAGAGGAATGGATTTGAAATAATGGACTTGTTTAACTGAGACTGTTGAGTGAAGAAAAATTACAAGTTTATGGCTGTTTTAATGTTTTTTAATAGTGGTTTGTCCCTGTCCCTATGTTGTAATGGTTCATTCCCACAAGAGTTCCACTCCCTTCTCATGCACATTCTATTGTTATCCCTCTCCTCTATGCTCTGTACCCAATCGTTGTTCCCCCTTCCCAAACCTCCTCCCCTTGTTCCCCATACTCTGGAAAGTTCTCCCAGCTCCCCTATAAAAGGGGGAGCCATTTTAATAAACTGGTTCACTCCTTTCCACCCTACAACCTGTGTCAGACCCTGAGTGAACATCCCCGTGTCCCTACCTGGGCTGCATTACCTGGAGTTGATGTGCCTCTCTCCTCTCATCCTCATTTACCTGTCCTTTTTCTGGCCACTCAGAACAATGACTTTGCCCCTTGTCCCTTTGCAGCAGTGGGTAAAGCACCATGACCCCACCCAGCAGCAGTCAATCCTCACAGCCTGGTGGCCCCAGAGTGGTCACAAGTGTCTGTCACTGAACCCTTGTCCCCAGAGGGCAGAGCTGCACACCCACAAATCTCATCCCTCCCCTGGAAGGGAGCACTGACAGACAGACAGAAAGCTCAGCCAGGTTTCCCTGCAGCTCCCCAGGAGCCAGGGCTGCTGCAGGGGCTGGGGGATGGAGTGTGCAGGGCAGGAATCCCTCCCAGCAGCAGCAGGCAGCCTTGGCTTTTACGACTGCTAAATGCCTGCCTTTCTCCCCAAGCAATTTACGGTGCAGCCACATGTCAAGGTGGCTGTTGGGAACCAAGATGCTCCAAGTTACTCAAAATAGATCAGGGATTCTACTGACAGATGCCTGTGGTATTTGCCTGCCTAATTTGCTTTTATTATGGTGAACGAGGCTTCTGTTAAATGTTTGCTGTCTCCTGTGTGTTTATTATGATGGGGAGGTTTATACAGGGGTTTGGGGAACTGTCTACTCTGTGCTGGTGGGGGTTTTATCAATGTTTGGATTAACCCACTTTCATCACGATGGGAATGCATGTTTTTAATAGCCTACTTCACTTTAATTATATTGGGTGCTTTATTTAAGGGGTCCTAACAGCCTCCTTTTAACACATTTGTGTGAAGGCTTTTATATTCTGCTTTAAACTAAGGAGGAAAGTTGTTGTCCCTATCCCTCCTGATACTAAAAGCTTTCTAAATCCATAGACTGCTCCCAACAAGACTTCCATGTAAAGCAACTCTTGGCAAATATTTGCAGAGCACTGGCAGGAGTTTCAGCCTGGTTGGCAATATGCTGCTCAAACACTGCCTGTCCAGAGGGTTTCCTGAGCAAACTCCTGGGTGAACACGTTCAAGAAGAAAAGAAGGAAGACAAAGTCAACCAGCACAGTATCAAGATGGCAAAGTGGCTCATCACAAAAGTTAATGTTAAAGGTTATTTTGACAGAAGAGTCTGGGAGCTCTTTTCTGAGTTCCCAAAGGGTTTGAAGAAGTTGGAAACGGGAAAAAAAATAAGTCATGAATAGTGCAGGATTGGACAACAGCAGGGAAGGGGGAAGAAACAGGGCTTGGTGCAGGAAAAAGGAGTGATGAAATGAAGAGGAACTGCACAGGGGTCATATAAAACCATGAAGAGTTTGCAGAGTAAACAGGGTGAAGAGTAAAGTTTTAATGATGGGAATGGGTTTTAGGTGACTAGAGAGGTCATGAAGGTGCAGTAACCCATGTATGAGATGACCAAGTCTCAACTGGAGAAGAAAGAGATCTGCTTGAAAGAGGGATTTACAAAGAGAGGCAGCAGCAGGAAAAGGCAAAACAACAAAAAAAAACAACCAAACAAAAACCCCACAAAACCCACAAACAAACGAAAAACCAACCAAACAAAAAAAATATGAAAGGAGAAAAGCTGAAGCTGATATCAAAGGCAGGAACACAAGTTACCAGGTGAAGGATCCTGCCCATTGTTGGCAAAGAAACAAGATGCTTTAAGGTGATGGAGCACTAAAACTTCTTGGAATAGAATCTGACATCATTGTCAGGATAAAAATCGAATTTACCTCACAAGGCCACTGCTACAGGGGCACAAATATGGACCTGAGTGTTGGCCAGGCAGGGAAACAGGGAGAGTGAGGGGCAGACAGGACAAAGGAGGGATGTCTGAGGATTGGGTTAGAGAAGGCAAAGGCTGAAACAAAGTGAAACTCTGGAAGACCAGTCTGAGAACAGCAAATGAACTCAAAAGTAAAGTCTGACTGACTTTACGAAAAGCAACGAGGATAAAGATTGCACAGGAAGGAGCTGCTGGGGAACAAACACAGCATCTCACAGGCCTGAAAATACAGCACCTAACAGGTGGAGTCAAAGAGCAGCCAGTCTAATCCACTACATTTTACACCCTGATGGGAGGCAGAGAAAGTGTCTTAATCCTTATTGAACAGATGGGAAAATCTAAGGCAAAGATCTCGACCTCGTGTTTGTGGCTTTTTTTTTTAACTCCTCTGAAGTCCCAGTCAGAGCAGACCCCTCATCTGTTCCCTGATGCCCTTTCCTTCATCCCACTGCTGCACAATACACACCCCTTGGAGCAAGGCAGGGCACTGAGAGCTCTGATTTCCAGTTTCCTGATCCAACAGTTCAGCAGGAAGATCCCAAAAACACAGGCAGTGGCCTGTTTTCCATGACTGCCCACGAGAGCAAAGTTAACTGTGTTTTAAGTGTCTCCAGGATCAAGGCTGAGTTGGTGATTGTTTTCACCAATATGGTTTTGTGAGTCAGGCAGTAGGAAAGGACAAGGCATTACAGATGTTGGATTTATTACCTGCCCCAGCCAAAGCAAAAAGCCTGTAATAGTCTCAAAATCTCGATTTCCAACTGGCATTTGGAGCTCCCTGACTGATCACAGCAAAGTCTGCATCCCCCTGCACTCAAGGGGGAAAGGGGCTCAACCCACCACACCAGGAAAAGATTCTGCAACATCATTTTGCAGCATCTCAGAGCCTTCACAGCTCACAGAGGTCAAGGCTTATTCTCATTAAAGGAGGAAGCAAGTGGATGAGGTGTCTGGGGACAGATCCAGATGAGAACATTCAAACAGGACTCTCAAGCACCAAATCCCACCTCAGGGTAGGAAGAGGCAGAATGTGAGAGGAACAGAACACTAATTAAACCAGAATGACCAGCCAGCTCCAAAGAGGTGAGGGTTTATTTTTAATTTTTATTTGATCTAATATTTGAATTCTCCTGTGAAGAGGAGAGTTTTGTGTAACACAAACTGCTCAGCCCTAATAAAACCACACAGCAACGAGTTCCATGGATTCACTGTGTGCTCAGCCATGAAAGCAGGTCCATGTGCCAACATGTTGCATCCAAAAAAGCATCATACAAACTGTCCTGTCTGACACCCTCCCCTCAGAACATGCAGGGAGAGGGGGAAACATCATTTATGGAGCACAAACTGCCCTCAGACTGAACGTGGAGCAAACCCAGGCCTGAAAGCCCAAGCCCAAAAGGTGGATGTGGCAGAGCTGGACCACGTCTGGTGTTCCAGGCTGGGCACAGAGTGGCTGGAGAGCAGCCAGGCAGGAAGGGAACTGAGAGTTTGGATTGACAGGAAGCTGAACAGGAGCCAGAGTGTGCCCAGGTGGCCAAGAAGGCCAATGGATCCTGGCCTGGATCAGGAATAGTGTGGCAGCAGGAGCAGGGAAGTGATTCTTGCCCTGGACTCAGCACTGGTGAGGCCACCCCTGGAGTGCTGTGTCCAGTTCTGGGCCCTCAGCTCAGGAAGGACATTGAGGGGCTGGAGCAGGTCCAGAGAAGAGCAACAAGGCTGGGGAAGGGACTGGAGCACAAGTGCTGTGAGGAGAGGCTGAGGGAGCTGGGGCTGTTCAGCCTGGAGAAGAGGAGGCTCAGGGGAGACCTCCTCACTCTCTGCAACTCCCTGATAGGGAGCTGGGGGTGGTTGGTCTCTTCTCCCCAGAACCATCAGCAAGACAAGAGGGCTCAGGGTCTTCAGCTGGGCCAGGGGAGGTTTAGTTTGGATATTAGGAAGAATTTCTTTGCAGAGAGGGTGATCAGCCATTGGAATGGGCTGCCCAGGGAAGTGGTGGATTCTCCATCCCTGCAGGTTTTTAAGGTGAGACTGGATGTGGCATCAGTGCCATGGGCTGGGAACCACAGCGGGGTTGGATCAAGGGTTGGACTTGATGATCTTGGAGGTCTTTTCCAACCTGGCTGATTCTGTGATTCTCTGATTCTGTGATTCTGTGATTCCTGCAGCCTCACACAGAGACAGCAGAGCAGATGCTGCTGTGCCTGCAGGAGGTTACTGAAACCTGGGCTTGGCCCTGCAGCCTGCACTGCCACATATCCCAGGCACTCCTGTTCACAGCAGTCACAGGAGTACATCAATATTTGGCCTGGAGGTTGCAGCCCCAAGCAAAAGAAATCTCTAATTAAATACCAAACCAAACCCACCAGAGAAGGACGCAAAATCAGATTTACTTCTGCAAAACTTTGTTTAAATTACATATATATATTTTTAAAAAAGGAACACAAAAAAAAAACCATCATGAGACCTCCTCTGTGATTAAAGCTGTGATTAAAGTCACACTGGTGAACATTTCACCTGCAAAAAGAAGGCAGGGGTGTACATTTGTTTGTGTGGATGATGGGAGGAAGAAAAATGACGAGTGAGTAATGTGCATTCATCCACTCTAATAAAAACAAACCCTTCATTTCCTCCTCTGCACTGAAATACAGTCAGACACTCCCAGTCCCAGGAGTGCCACCCCCATGGACCACCAAACTAAAGCTGAACAAAGGAGGTTCATTTAGACCATATTCAAGGCAAATATCCTGTTTACTGAGCATCTTGATTTTTGGAGGAGGACAGCAGCTGAGAAATCCGTGATTCCTGAAGTTGTGGGGCGGGAGATGTTACTCCCTGGCTCCTTTTCTTGCTTTGCAGGCAAGAAAAGGGTAAGGGAAGAGAAGGGAAATTCAGGGGAGTTTATCCCAGCAAACACAATCAGAGGGGGTGTTGGGAACGTTGCTAAAAAGAAAAAAATATTAACATTTCACAAGTTCCCCCTGTGGCCTCCCTCGCTCCTCCTCCCCCATCAAAAATTCATAAAGGGAATCAGCATTCTTTACCCAATGGGTCCCCGAGGTGCCATAGACCTTGTTGGAGAGAAAGGCTATAAATACCGAATTATACACCTCGGGGGAGGGCAGGGCTGAGGATTCAGTTCCAAACCCGCTGCTCCAGCCCCTCGGGAGCTCCCTCCTGGCTCCGGGGTCCGGCGGGGCAGGGAAATGGGTCAAGTGTGTCAGTGCTGAGATCCCCGACCTCTGACACCTCTAATGATGCCCAGAGTCCTCCCCCTCCAGGTCCCGCTGCCCCCTGCGCACCACAAACTTCCCAAAGTCTCTGCCAAGTGAAAAGATAAATAGCTGAGCCACTTCACAGATGCTCCTGGCCCACTAAATACTCCAAACCACCCTAAGGGCAACCACACTTTCAGCATCGAGTCCTCTGTGTTGGTTTTGTTTCAGGTAAAATGCAAACTCTATTGAACTCTACGAGGCTCAAAAAAACTAACAGCTGATTATTATTTTTTTTTTCTTTTCTAAGTATTTCCAATTCAGGTGGTGATAAAAGGTAACAGGTGTTAAACAGTTAAGAAGCTAAACAAGCTCTTTTAAAAATAAAAATAAAAATTAAAATTAAAAATAAACAAAAACAAAAATAAAAATAAAAATAAAATAAAAAATAAAAATAAAAATAAAAATAAAAATAAAAATAAAAATAAAAATAAAAATAAAAATAAAAATAAAAATAAAAATAAAAATAAAAAT
>NW_020897837.1:231835-254484 GCF_003984885.1 Neopelma chrysocephalum | reverse complement strand
AAAATAAAAATAAAAATAAAAATAAAAATAAAAATAAAAATAAAAATCAATACAAGTGCTGCATGTGGGCACAAGGCAGCAAATGTTTGCTGCTGAGATGCAGGAGGTCAGAGGAACTGCCCAGATCCAGACCTGGCCTCTCCCCACATATTTCTCATCTTGGGCTTAGGCTGGTGGGAGCCAAAGCCACCCATCTCCAGGAGCAGAAAAGAGAAAGAAAAACACATTCCAATCCTCTATTCAAGTCCACCTCAGCACATCTTTTTCTTTCTATTTCTTTCTATTTATTTCTTTTATACCTCCTTATTAAAATGCATCACCTCTTTTTATTTCACCTGCACAGGTTTTAAAGGAATTCTGGGGGAAGGAATTCCTTCAAGCAGTGCAAGCAGGAGTTATTTGCCTCCTGTAGGTCATGGCACAGATGTTATTCGAGAACATCATCAGGAATTACAAGAGAAAAATGTGATTACCCAGTTCCTAAACTGGCCCCTGGCTGAGGACATCAGGGCCAACAATTCCTCCTCCAAAGGAAACCACCACGGTATTGTTGATGCCACAATATATTTTTCAGCATAAAATAAATAAAAAAAAATATATAAAATACTGCTTAAGACACTGGTTCTCTAGAATGATATGGGAAAAACCCCAATCTACTTGAAACTACTGGGAAAGGACCTTAAAACTCATCCTGTTCCACGGCCAGGGACACCTTCCACTATCCCAGGTTGCTCCAACCTGACCTTGGGCACTTCCAGGGATGGGACATAAATATATGCACACATATATTTTTATAAATGATTGAAAATCTGAGCTTGCTTTTTCTTTAACATCTTCTGTACTTCAGCTTTTCTCCTGTCCGTGGGTTTGTCCCTTAGGGGAGAACATTTCTGAGCCCCCAAACCAAAGCAATTCTTTGCTGCAGGAAGAAAACTCACCTTTCTGTTGGGTTATGTTGTGTTGCAGGAGGGCAGACTTGACCCCCCAAGAAAGATAAATCACAATTTGCGATTGCAATCATTAAAAAAAAATTAAAACACCAAGAAATAGACTCGGATTTAAAGGGGTTTTTGCTCACACAACCCTCCATCCCCAGCTTGGACAGACTCCCTCGTTATATTCCATTGAAAACTCCCTGCCAGGCCATCTCATATAAAAGTCTAAATCCCACTTATCCAACCTCTCAGGGGAAGCCAGGTTCCTGTGGATAAACAGGGTTAGAGATGTTGGGAACTCTGAGCCTCCCAGCACGGGAAAGGCCGAGCTCCAGGTCCCCACCCCCGAGGCACAAGGAAGACGAGACCAAAAGACTTTGCTGAGTGGCCAAAATTTGAAGGGATTGTGCTCCAAACAGGCAAAAACTGTAGCTGTTGTACACACACACACAGACACTCACCCTGCAGCCTTTGTTAACCCTTTGGCTCCCAGCATTAGTGAAGTGGGAGAGGAAAATCAGGGTGGTTTTTCAGAAAATCAGATTTTCCTGAGTTTCTGGTTGTTGGTCCTCGTTTGTTCTGAGTTTGGGGACGAGGGAGGCCAGAGCCAGACAAATAAATTGTCCCTGCCTTTCTGAACATCAGCTGATGTTTTATGTGCCATCTCTGTGGTCTCACAGGTACTTTTGGCAGGGGAGAGGAGAAGGGGGATGTGGTGGAGTCCCCATCCCTGGAGGTGGCACTGGGTGGGTGATAAGTTCACAGGTTGGACTCAGTAATCTTGGAGGGTTTTTTTGGGGGTGTGTTTCGGATGTCTTGAGTCTCTGAGTTACAAAAAGAAGCCACATACTCTTATTTGCAGAACACTGACTGATATTGTTGAATATGTCACTCTGTGCCTTTTATTTTGCTGAGTCAAAGCAATATTCAGAGCATTGGAACCACGTCAATTTGCCTGCAATTTGAAAAGCTCCCCACTCTGCTCAGCACCACATTTCAAGATCACTGTCATTTATGTAAACTAATCTTTCCATGGACAATTCATAACTGCCCTGTTTTCTTCTCTTTTGCTTATAACACTCCCCACGTTGCGTTTGGGAGTGTCATTAAATGCCCTTTTATTGCTCCCTCGTTGTAAGTACCTGAGTACTGAGCAGGGGCTCCAAGATTTACGGCCTATTTGAAGCTCAGATAATGATGTTTAATTTGTTATTGGCTGTGTAAAGGTTAACAAAGAGATAACTCAAACTATTAGCGGAGGAATAACGCGTTACGACAGGGCCATTAAGAGCCGGATGAAAAGATGGATCTCATTTCCAGAGGAGCTGATGATCCACGCTCACAACCCCTGGAGCACAAGGGTAGCACACAAATTCATCCTCTATGGGCTTTATGTATCGTTTGGTTGCTTTTTATCCCCAAACTTGCACAAGGAACGTGCTGATGGTCGCGCTCTCCCAAACCCACCTGCGAGGTTTGAAGGAATGTTCTGCCCTCAGCTGCTTTTTCAGGGTCACCTCTCTCCGAGCAGATGGTAAAAGCAGCTCAGCTTGGCTTCAACCCAGCTTCAGCTGCACGTTGAGCTACGTCTCTGTCCATAACTTGAGTAAGATGCAGGAACACTTGTTATCCAGAGAAGCTGTGGCTGCCCCTGGATCCATGGAAGTGTCCAAGGCCAGGTTGGAGCAACCTGGGATAGGGGAAGGTGTCCCTGTCTTCTTAGATAACTGCATTATCTCTAAGGTCCCTTCCCAGCAAACCATTCCAGGATTCTATGATTCACCCCACCAGCTCTGCAGTGGAAAAGAGGCACCATCTGAACTAAAGTGCTGTAAATAAACACAAATCAAAGCCCTAAGTGAGCAGATTTCAAACTGATTTTATAGCGCTGCTGAAACTATACCCCAAGGCCTTGCTTTTAAAACTTCATTGCTGTGGACTCCACTGATCACACGCTTTTCCTGGGGAGGGAGGGCTTGGTTTTTCCAATTTTATTGCACTCTTACAATCAATCAATCACCCTGGTGCAGATCAGTCCCTTTTTTCTCATCCTTCTTCGGGCTGTTGGGCAATCGCCGGAAACACTTTTTTTGGAAGAGCTGGGGAGAGGTTATTGGACGTGGGCCCAGCAGCTTTTGGAAAAACAGAGTAAAAAAAATATGCAGAATTCATGGAAGAAAGACAAGCAGATGCTGCTTGAAAAGCGGGTTATATTCTTATGTCAACAAATTAGTGCCCGAGCAGCCAAAAAGCCCACACAGAGGTAACACAACAAATGTGTCCTTAAGACATTCAAAGGAAACACAAACTCTCCCTGTAGGACCTACACTAAGGCTCGACTTTGCAGTGCACTCCAGAGCAATTCCCATAAACTCTGGATGGAGGGAGTGGGAAGTGTACAAAGCAAAGCCCGGCCTGAAACCTCTGCAGCTGAGCTCTGATTTTTGAACCATCTTTTCACTCAGAAACAATTCCAAACCATCTTCCACGGGGCTGAAAAAACACGGATGGGAGGGAGGAAACGTGGATTCTGCAACTTTGGCTTGAACAACATCCATTTTATTTCCTTAAACACCCAACATTGCAGCCAAGGGGGAGTTCAGTCTTCCCAAAAATTCTTGGGGAGAGGCACAGAGCTGCAGCTGGTGTCCAATGGAATGTGACTCCAACAGCTTTAAGACAAGGGTCTAACTTTGTGTCCTTTTTAACGCCCCTTTCTTCACTCTTTCTACCTGCAAGCCCTTCCTCCATGTCTTTTCTGACACCTCCACCCAAATTTTACACTTCTTGGCTCTAAACTTGCAAAAACTCTCTGTGTGTGTGTGTGTGTGTGTTTGTGTGGATTTTCCCTGTAGGATTTTAGAATAAATTCTAAGCAGTCTTATTAAATTCAGTGGAACCTTCCCATCCTACCCTTCCCCCACTTTTTTTTTTTGCTTTTTTTTTTGCTTTTTTTCCTTCCTCCTAACTCTTACCACATGTTGAAAAGGCCAGACATGAGTCAGACCAAGCTCCTTCAGCAGCAGGGAGGGGGAGAGAGGAGGTGAGCAGAGGGGAGGGTCCCTTTACCAGCCAAGAGAGGGGGCATTTCCCAGCCTGCCCATTCCACACACCGGGGAGATCCCACAGCACCACCAAAAACTGTCCCACCAAGCAGCTGAAAATTAAAGACCCCCAAGAAATTCATAAAAGCAGCATGAAAATGGTGGTGTTCCTGCTTTTATTGGCCAGTAAACTCCCAGAGGGTCAGCACGTCCTTGGGGACCATCAGCTGGGCAGGGGGAGGTGCAGAGGGTCTGCCTGTTCTCCTGGAGACTGGGGATGAGCTCAACCTAGTTAAATTTAAATTTTTATATTGAAATGAGGTGAGTTCTGAGGCTCACAGCTCTGGATTGGCTCATCTACTCTCTCCCACTGCATTTGTTCCTCCAATCTGCTGCTAAAAAGGACTTTTTCAGCAGTTCTACCATGGATGTTGCCACATCAGACACATTTGACCCTACAAATCCTATGATGAGCCCTTCTAGAAAACCCTGCAGTGCCTGATTTAGAGGTGTTGGTTGGTATCAGAGCCCACCAAACTGTTAGCTACACCCTCCCTGAAATAAAACTCTCTATTCTCAATATCACATCCATACAGAATATTTATAAACCTTGATCATCCTGAATTCTGTAAAATATTGACAGGGAACAAATGCCAGGGACCAACCAGACCTCAAAATAATCCTATTTCTTCCTTTGCCTCCAGTCTTTGACTGAACATTCTCTCTGCTTAACTTCCATGTTCCAGTTCCATGCCAGGTATTGTTCTACATTCCTTAATGTTACTTTTTTATCCATTCCCACTCTTACAGTGTTTCTCCAGGCTCATTGTGCTGTAGGAGTCTCATCAGAACTTTCAGGCTGGGCAGGATCTTTACCCAACCCTCTTCCATTTCTCCCAAAATTAAACTCTTCCAGCTTCCAAAACCGTCCTGATGGACCCAAATCCCAGGTAATCCCTCTCAGACATAAGAAGGACCCAGAGACAGGGCTGAATTAAAAGACAAACTGCCAATCCCTTGATTAAAGAGCAGGGTTTCAGCATCCAGCAGCAGCTCTATTACTGCTGTGTTTCCCCCTAAGGCTGCACAGGAACAGCACACGAGGTTGGGGGTTTTTTTTTGCTGTTTCTGGGATATTGGCGTTAAAAAAAAAGAAGAAAAAAAGAAATATATTGATGAACTACTTTGTCATTGTTAACAGCACTGCTGACAAACTCACAGCAGGCCCACTGAGAGGAAGACAGCAGCGTGTCTGCTGAGTGCCTGTTGGAGCTGAGACATGTGCTCTGAATTAGGCAAGGTGTGTAAATTATGACAGGCAGAGCTCTTTGGAGAGTGCCCAGGTCTGAGGGAATTCTGGTGCACTTTTGTTGTTGCTGCTGCTGCTGCATTTTTCCCTGTGGTTCCTGTCTCAAAAGAAACCTGGCTCCTTGGAGAGAGCATTAACGGGCTGCAGCTCCTCAAGTGTCATTTGACAGGGATAAAATTGAAATGCTAAAAAAGAAAACCCCGGGTTCTTTTCCTCCTCGCCTTCGTTATTTTATTCTCTCTAAAAAAACTGTGGCTGAACCTCGGAGGAGAAACAGCCACAGGAGGCTCAGGGGGAGATGGGGGAGGAGGAAGGGATGAGGCACAGCCTGAAAACGTGGTTTTCTTTATGCAAAATCATGCATGAAACTGCCACCCTGGTGACATCTGGGAAGGCCTGGCCTGGAACAGGGGCTGCCAGATGGATCCCAGGAATCTCCATTCCCCAGGAATGCCCCTACCAAGGCAGGAACACTCCATGTTGTTGTTGTTGTTTGAAGGAAATCAGGCTACACCACAGTCAATCTTTGAAAAATAACACTGAAAGAGGTCTCAAAATTGTTCTCCTGCCTTCAAACCTGTGCTCAGAGAACAACATTGTCCAAATTCCCTGTCACAAAGAATTATGTCGCCCTTCCAAGATGAGATTATTGACCTCTCCCTAATCAGCCTTATCACAGACTCTCATATTCTACATACTTATATTCCAAACTCACAGATCAAAGTCTTAATCACAGATTAATCTGGGCACTGGGAACCTGGTTGTTTTACACTTTCAGCAGCAAAAATCCATTTACTCAATTCAAAAGTTGTAAAGAAGTTGGTTCTTATTAAGAAAGTCGTCCTGAAAAATGGCACACAACTACCAAAATTGGTAATTTTGGCCAGCTGGTAATGAAGAAAAACAACTGAAAAGCATTTTTATTACTACAAAAGTTACTAATGAAATTCATTCAGAAAGACTGTTAACCAATCCTACTCCATGTCCTGCAATTTTATCTTTGTTTTTGTCTCTGGATCCCCCAAAACTTTTCAAATTCTGAAACAGTCACAATACAATTATCTCCATTATTAGTTATGCTCTTTCCTTCAGAAGACCTCAAGTATTGCAGTGCAATGTTCATCTTCTTCTGGGCATTTATTGGCTGAAAAAGTGTTGTTTTTTCCCCCTACAACAATTGAAAATACACTTCCAAGTTTCAAGGGCTTCTTGCTAAGAGAGGAAAACTTTGATACTGTTAATTTTAGGGGTGTTTATGCAAACATAAAGCACCAAACAGCTTCCAACCATTTCTAATAATCCTTATCACCCATCTGAGTGGAAGTTTCCTTCTGTCAGGAAGCAGAAAGATGCTGAGCTGTTTACTGAGAAACCAAAAGGATTCAATGAAAGATTTAACCATCAAAACCCACCACTTCCTCTTTAACCTCATCCTCTGGCTCTGGAAACGTTGTCCCTGTGCTGTTCCCTCCCTGCAGAGTGTGGGAGGACGGGCTGGGTTTGCACTCGGAGCAATCCTGGTCATTCCAATCCCGGTCATTCCAATCCCGGTCATTCCAGTCCCAGTCATTCCAATCCCAGTCATTCCAGTCCCTGTCATTCCAATCCCATCCTGCTGCAGCGCCCAGAAACATTCCCATTTTGACATAATCAGTGGTTTATTGCAGGGAAAATGAACCAAATGAAACTTTATCAGCTGTTTAATTAATAATGGTCACTTTGCCAGTGCTTTGTGCCAGATCCTGGGCTGGACTCGCCCGTTCCATGGCTCCTGCTGGGAAGAGCTCAAACACCAACTGGAGTCTCCAGTGCAGAACTTCCAGCTCTGCCAGCCATGGAAGAGCAAAGAGGGGCCCAAAACTGAGGAATTGTTTGATGTATAAATGATGGGAATGATTTTTGGGGTCAGCTCTGGCATTCCAGGAGTCACCACTGGACACAAACCTCCCTCCCCTCAGGACCTGAGCAAGAGCAAAGAAGGAGCCAGAGGGACAGCAAGGGAAGCCCCATCTCCTGTTTGGTGAGGAACAACCACCATTCTCCTGTTCTCCTGTTCTCCTACTCAGTTTGACACTCTATGAAATTTTTTTAAACTTATTTATGGTGACGTTACTCTGGTAAAACAAATTTGGACATCAGTTGCCTGTAAGCCACGTTTGGACTCTTTCCCATATAGAGATATACCAGCTGGACAAGTTTTAGGCTTAGATCCAAAGCTGGGAGAGTATTTTGATCAAGCAAAAACAAAACTCCTGTTAGCTCAGCTCAGGGGTTCTCTCTGTGCAGGATTTTTCACCTGTGCTCAAAAAGGCATGAAAAGCATCACCAAACTTCCAACACCTTCTGTCTATTTATCTATAGGTATGTGTTTATAGAGAAATATAAATGTATTTTTATATATATATTATAAATATTTATATTTTATTATATAAATATGTGCATAAATATATATATTTAGCTCTAGTTCCCCCCCAGTTTCCAGCTTTCCTCTCTATATTCCAAGTCTAAACCCATCAGGTGTCACTGTCTGGGAATGATGGGCAGATTGAGTCATTTCTCCTTTGGAATGGAACTCCAGAGGTCTGAGAGCAGCCACTGCTGAAGCTCCTGCTGTGTCCCAGCCCTGAAATCCATCCCCAGCTTTCCCAGTGCTGGGTGATGACATTTTAGAGTGGGAGGTCATGGTGCACTCACATCCTTCCTCCAAAAACCATATCCTGCCTGCCCTGTCACAACAGATGGGCTGCAGGATTCCTACCTGCTCACCAGAGCAGCTTGCAAGCCCCAAAAATAAGATCACACAGCACATTTCCAGACTTTCTTTCCTGCTCCCTCCAGCTTTAAGCCATGACACCACTGCTCTGGTTTAACCATCTCTAATGTCATGGGGTAACAAGGTAGGCTGAGAAGGGTCTGTTTGTGAGTCCCTGAATCAGGCTGAAGAGCTGCAAGTCACATTTTTCATCAATTAGGGTTGGAATTTATAAGTATTAAATTTATTTTTTTATTATTTTTCTTTCACACTTTTCCCCCTCCTACTTACGGAAGCTGAAAACGGTCAAATCCGAATATTGATGCTGAAGCAGAGACATTAAATTTCTTGGTTAAGGGGAGCTGTATCAGGTGTTAAACACAAATGGAGCTCCTGGCTTATGCTTTTCTGGTTGTTCCATGTCTTCTCCTGCATTTGTATCACCAGGGCTGCCTCATCTTTTCAGAGAACATGGACACATCCCACAGAAGGGATTTTCCTGATGGAGTGGTGATGTAACATTTCCCCATAACTTCCTTAGGACTGAATGTTCAAATTAGAGCCCCAATTCTGAGAAGAGACAAAGAATTTGGCAATTCCTCCCCAAATTCCTTGTGAGACAGAGATCACTGCAGGGCAAGGGGGGGAAGATCAGTAAAACAAGAGGGCACAGTCTTAAACTGTGCCAGGGGAGGTTTAGGTGAGATATTACCTGTCTAAATACCCATCTAGATACCCATCTAAAGATATTAGGAAGAAATTCTTTCCAGAGAGGGAAATCAGCCATTGGAATGGGCTGCCCAGGGAAGTGGTGGATTCTCCATTCCTGCTGGTTTTTAAGCTGAGACTGGATGTGGCATCAGTGCCATGGGCTGGGAACCACGGCGGGGTTGGATCAAGGGTTGGACTTGATGATCTTGGAGGTCTTTTCAAACCTGGCTGATTCTATAATTCTGTGATACTATGATTCTGTGACTCTCTGATTCTCTGATGCTATGATTCTGTGATTCTGTGATTGATTCTATGATTCTGTGATTGATTCTATGATTCTGTAATTCTATGATTTTGTGATTCTGTAATTCTTTGATTCTATGATTCTGTGACTCTGATTCTCTGATGCTATGATTCTGTGATTCTGTGATTGATTCTATGATTCTGTGACTCTCTGATTCTCTGATTCTATGATTCTGTGATTCTGTGATTGATTCTATGATTCTGTGATTCTGTTATTGATTCTATGATTCTGTAATTCTCTGATTCTATGATTCTGTGATTCTGTAATTCTCTGATTCTATGATTCTATGATTCTGTAATTCTATGATTTTATGATTCTGTAATTCTATGATTCTGTGATTCTGTGATTCTGTAATTCTGTGATTCTATGATTCTATGATTCTGTAATTCCGTGATTCTATGATTCTTTGATTGCCTGATTCTCTGATTCTATGATTCTGTGACTCTATGATTCTGTAATTCTGTAATTCTATGATTCTATAATTCTGTGATTCTGTGATTCTATAATTCTGTGATTCTACCCAAACAGGAATAACACCAAGATGGGAACTCTGGTCTCTAAGACAACGTAGCCCCCAACTCGCAGAGGTGCGACATCAGCACTGGGGAGCCACAACTCTACAAACACACCCCGGCTTGACAAACTCTCGAAGGCAAAGCAGGCGGGTGCCTGCTGTCGGTGCCGGGAGCTGGGGCTGTATCCGAGCTAAAGACAGCTCCCTAGTGGCTGCTGGAGCCGGCACGAAACCTCCCGGAGATCCCATCCCTGCGATCCCGCGCTGACAGCAGCTCGCCGCCGCACCGCGCACCAACGGATTGCCCAGACAGGAATTTAGCACCCCGAGCCGGCCTCCTGCTCGGCCAGAGGAGGTGTTAAAATGCAGCCACGCAGAGCCCGGACCCCCCTCCCCGCACAGGTTTTGTCCCCTGACCCCTCCTCGAGCAACACACGGGAGCGGCTCCGTCAATTTGGGCACCTGCTGTAAAACACCCGCCGGGTTCCCCCTTCCCCATCCCGGTCCCCTCGGAGACATCCCCCAAAAAATGACACAGCAGCACCTCGAGGAGGGAACCCCCCCAGCTGCTCCCAGTCCAGCTGCAGCGCCCCCAAAAGCCCCAAACGTTTGGCACGACCTTTAATCTCACAAATTTATTCCTTTCCAAACAGCAGCCACCTCCTTTTGTACCTGACAGTTTGGGAGCACCTGATTCCCACTGAGATCGCTCACCAAAGAGACCTACAGGAAAAACTGAGGAGTCAAACACCCTGTTATTCCCTAACCTGCAGGATTTCTGCCTTATTTTAAACTTTGGTTTCAACTTTTATTATCATTATTATTATTATTATTATTATTATCATCATCATCGTCATCATTATTATCATTATTATCATTATTATCATAATCATTATTATCGTTATCATTATTGGTATTATATTTTTCTTACTATTGTTATTATTTTTGTTATTGTTTCTCCAAAATTTGCTTTTAAAGATTTTAAAAAAAAAACCCCACACTATTTGCTGAGTTTCACATCGTCTCAATTTAATAAGGTGTTGATAAATCTGGGGTTGAAAAAACAGCTCAAACTCTTCTCTGCTTGGTTCTCACACACGAATATTCAGATGTGCATCCAGAGAAACTTCATTTCCATTAACACAACTGCAAAAGCCCTGAGAGATCCCCCCAAACTAGAGGAAATTCAATCCAGTTGGCAGCGTAGCCAGTGCTGATTATATACACAAATCTTGCCTGCTTGCACATCGTGCTCCTATTTTTAGATTTTTAGGAAACAAAGAGCCCTTATTAATGGCTATCTTCTTGTTTGGGGAGAAGGGAGGGGAGGAATAATTCTGTTTATGTTTCTCCATCAGCCTGCTGGCTTGCACACAAAGCACTGAAGCAATTACACTGGCTGGAGCACTGGAGGAGAGACCCAGCAAACATCATTAATATGATTATTCACTTACTTAATTCAGCTCTTTCTTCTCCCATTCCTGGAGACAGCACACCAAGGATCCAACATGTCCCTGCTCTGGGGATGTAACTCCCTTTAGTGTTGGACACCTGCCCTCAGGGGAGCAGCACCCCAAGGTACAGCAGGGAATATATTAATAAAATCCAGCAAGAGATCCTCGAGTAGGGAGAGCACAGGGTGACCTAATCCAGCTGGAAAAGACCCAACTTTTATAAGTTTCATTCCGTTGACAAAGCAGCCCAAAACTGAAGGATTCACGTTCTGAGAACCCTGAAGGTGAAATTTTCTCCTTGGACATTGATAAAAGGTCCCTCAAACCAACTTCATCCTCTCTCCTGAAAAGAGGTCATTGGTGTTATGTACCATTAGATACAATTATTTATAACAGAATTCTCAAATTCAAAAGCAACAGGGTAGAAATGGCTTCATTTTCAAAAGTTCTTAAAAGCCAGTTGTTTCTGTACCATCAACTGCTGCCTCAAAGCTGATTTTTCCAAGGCAGCTCTTAGATTTGGATTATAATTCTTATTATAAATTATTAGGCAGCACAGAATATTTCAGTCTAAACAGTGATGGGGGAGCTAAAGATTAAATTTTTCACATCCAAGACCTTGGGGGTAAACAGGCCACAAAGGTTCATTCCTTTGCTTTTCCTCTCCACTCCAGTGTGTTTAGGAGGTAACTTCTACTAGAACAGTCTGACACAAGGTTCAGAGCAATAAATGGGAATGCTTTTGGTTTTTAGGTCAGATTCTGCTCCCACAGGCTGAGGAGAGCGATGAGCAAGGCTGGGTCTGTGCGCTGGGAAAGGGAATTAATTGCATTATATTGGTGTTATGCTTTGCCTTTTTTATATCCAGCCCTTCCTCCCACCCCATAAAACAACCCCTCACTTCTTCCTTGTTGCCCAAATTTCCCCAGGTGTTTCAACCCCCTGTCTTTGTAAACCTGTTCAGAGACCCACCTAATGCAACTGGAGATTAAAAATACAGAATGGGGAGAGACGAAGCTCGTGACAATAAATAATATCAAACTGAACAAGGCTGAATCTATTGTGTACCTGCAACCATCAGAGCTGCTTGTACCAACCCAGCACACGAGATCTGTGCCTCTCTCCAGCTTTTGCAGGCTGGGGAATTGGAGTGGGCTGATTCCTCCTTTGGGGTCCCAGCAGAACCTCCCTGCCAAGGCCTGCAGAGCATCATTAAGGGATGTTGCAGGAAGGCTCAGAAGAACAGGCAGGAACACAGGAGCAATCCAGCAGCCACCAAGTGTGGTGGGGGTTTGTTTTATCCACCCCTTCACTTTACCCAGCGAGTTGTGATCTTCCCACAATCACATCCTCCCCTGCAATCTTGCCCAGGGCGTTGTTGCCTCCTGATAATACAAAGCTTTGTGTGCACCTACAGAGTTAAGGGAGATGCAGGGGAATTTGGGGGCTGGAGGGAGAGAATTTCAAACTAAACCTGAAAGAAAGGAGTCCATGCAGAGCTGTAAGAGAAAATCTTCTCCCCTCTGATCCCTACTCTGGATGTCACCTCCTCCTGTCCCACTTCCCTGCACACACATCACTCTCCTCTCTGCCAGCACTGTAGGTTGAGGGGGGGGATCATTTCAGTCATCACTTATTATTGGAGCTCAGTCACTTTAGGAAGCTCCACTGTGCCAGCACATTGGCTGCAAGGCCATTTTTGACTCCAAGAGCCTGCGACCCAAACCAATCCCAGCTGAACAGCAAGACCTTCCTTCTGTGAAATTTAAATTAAAAGGTGTTAGGAATAGTCATTTCACTCCCATAGTCCTCACCAATTAAGCCAAGTGTTCAATATGCTCGGCTCGCCCTCTAATTTGGATTTTTCACCCACCCACGTGTTAACCCCAAAAACCTGAGCTTAAAAATCACCATCATTGTTGCAATTTGCTCAGCTTAACACAAAGCAAGGGCGTGATGTCCCCTCCTGAACGGTGCTGCAAGGGGCTGCACGGCCTGACCCTTCCTCCTAATCCCCTGTAAATTCACCCAAAAAGTCATGAACTACATAATATTAGTTCTTACAGACTGACATATTTCCCTGATCTTTCACGAGCCACTTGGGGAAACAGTTTTCGCCTGATCTGAATGAAGAAGAAAAACAGTGATCCTAATCAACCGTTTACCCTCCGTGGCTTCCCTAAACAAATCTGGGAAAGAGCTTAAAGGCTTGGGAATATCCTCGACCCTGCTTGATGCACTGTAATAACCCTACCTAATTATACTGATATAAAAACTAATTGGAAAGATAGCAAATGTCAGGGTAAGATGCAAATTGTAGGGTGTTAATTGCTGAACAGGTGCTGGGATAGAATTAAATGAGCATCTTGATTAGGAGAGTGGAAAAAACAAATGTGGACCCCCGAAATCAAGTTGGCCACGTGAATTATTTAGCAGCCTCCCCGTACCAGCCAGAGGTCGTGTTGATGTGACCTCTGCTTTGTGATGGCTGGGCTGGCAAAACAATGGTGAACTCCAGGAGAAAACACGGCTTGGGAGGGACAGGGAATTGTGCAACGAGGGATAACTTCCATGGGAGAAGGGAGGAGGAGGTTTTATTGGGAACCTCTAGGTGGGCAACGTGCTAGAGGGCAGTTTTCCATCTGGATCATTGGAGTGGCACACACTGGTCCTAAAGAACTCACAGGTGATCCCACCTGGTTCTGGCAAGCACAGGAACGAGGCTGCTGCCATTTATAACAAATATTTGGGAATGGGAACGATGGGCCAAACAAAAATGGTCTGGAAGGCAAGTTCTGTGTTTGCCCAGAAGAGGAATTTCACCCCCAGACAGCAGCTCTTGGGTGACACCACCGTGGCAGTAAATTTTTTTCACACAGACCCTCCAAAAGCCATCTCATGTTTCAGGTGCCACTCACTGACCAGCAAACAGATCAGATCAAATGACATCAATCAGAACCAGCAGCCTGGAAATGAGAGACCCCCATGGTTAGCAGGGATTGTTTGGGGCATCTGAGGACAATAATTCTCCTGAAGGATTTCATCCAGCTTCAGTTATCCTTAATTTTTTAATCTGAGATTACTTTTTCTTGGTGATGACATTAGAACATTCCAAGAGCATCCTGGGGGTAGAACAAGGTTTTAGAAAGCAAAATTTCTTATCTTTAAAGACGGTTTCAACAAGTGACAAAACCTATTGAAATGTTTTGCCAGTTAGGAGAAAATGATGAGGAATTCTGGAAGCCAATTTTTTTAAAAGCTACTGAAAATATTTAAATGGTTACTCAGTTTTATGAATTACTTTATGATATATCAGAGTGGTTCAAACAACTGTGAAATGGGGAGAAAGGAGACCTTTGCCACTGAGTCCCAGTGAATAAAACCATTTCCATGGAGGGCAGCAATCACTGTGAGGTGCAAGTTGAAATTATTGTATTATTTTAGGAGCAGCTGCAGACTCAGCCTAGAGCAGGATTTTAGGCACTGTACAAAGTCAAAGCACAAACTCCCTTCATCCCAGAGCTTCCTAAAGAGAAAGGATGGAGAAGGAAAGGCTGAAACACAACAAAAACAGCCCAGTTGTCTTGGACAGCCTGAAAATATCAGGAGCCTAAAAGAGATCTTTAAATTAACATAAGCAAGAGCCCAAGTTGAGGCTTTTAATACAACCAGTGAAAGGCAGAGGACCCACAGCATAAAAGCTGGGTCTTAATTTTTAGTTCCATACTAACAAACCACTCACTCTGTCCTTTTAGGAGCTGCATTCCCGAGTGTTCCTGCAACTCCAGACTAATTCTCCATTAAATACAAAACTTTAACGTATTTTGCAGAAGACAGAAGAAAGCAGAGCTCGTACAGACAATAAGACATGATTCCTAATATTGCTCTGACACCAGGCAGAGGTGAGAACACAACCACCTGTGTCCCAGCCAGTTCCTCAGGAGGAAAAGCAGCTTGCAGAGGGTGACAGCCAGTGACACAAAGAGACACGGAGCATCGAGTTCCAGGGCCGTTTTCCCCACCCAAACACTGGAATACTCAATAAAGATACTTGCAACAGCTAAAAAAGGCACATTTCTGCTCTGAGAAATACCAGAAAGGGCCAATGTGCTGCTCTGCACACAGGTAAAGGATGTGCTGCTCTGCACAGAGGTGAAGGATGTGCTGCTCTCCCAAAGGGGCAGGGACCAGCTCAGAGGAGATGAAACACTTCACCCAGACCTTTGGGGACCAGAGGGGAAGGAGATTAAGACCCCAAACTCAGGTTTATGGCCCTAAAACCTGCAGTTCCCTCTGTATCCTGGATAGACCCCAGGGCAGAGGAGGATGGGGTGGGCACTGAGCTGCCCCCTCGGGCTCCTGGCAGGGAAACACCAACTCCTTCCGTGCCCCTTCCCTCCTGGAGCCCCCACTGCTCCACGGGGAGCTGCCAATCTCAGTCTGTATTTTCTGCAGGCTCACGTTGAGTGCTTCAGGGTGGGCTAAAAGCAGCAGGAGGGAGAAACTCAGGGAAAACTCAGGGATTTTTCCACCTTCAGCTCCGGGTCTTGGAGGGGAAGGGCTGCAGCTCAAACCCAGTTGTGTCTCCAGTGGCCTCAGAGATCTGCAGAGACCCCAGATTTATCTGGGGGGAGAAGGAGAAGGTGATGATGGCAGAGAGACTCAGTGGGTGGAGGGTTAAGCTGAGCAAAATCCAGGGAATCTGGAACAATCCTGGAGGTTTTGTACATGGGACTGATCACAGCTGTGTTCAAACAGCTCATGGAACAGCTGCAGGTTTCTTAGATGGAGAAAAATAATGTACAGGAAAGATACAGTTGAATATTATTATTATTATTATTATTATTATTTTAAAGGATAAAACTTCACCACCCTACAGCTCCACCAATGTCAAAGGGAAATCCTTCACATGCCAAAGACCTGAAGCACAGAAACATTCCTGAGCTCACAAAACTCAGGCGGGAGCTACCAAATGCTAGGATTAAAGAAATAACTCTAAATTAAATCCTTTTTTTGACATATACAGTCCAATCCTTTCTTGTATTATGACATCTTTATTATGATGTAATTCCTCCCCCAATGTCAGCACATACCTCACCCTCATCCCTATTTTTAGCTGCTCATCTCAGCTGCTTTTTGCCTCTTTCCCAGTCTACAACTGAGTCTAATTATCAGTCCTAATCTTCCAGCCAAGATTCCTAATCCAGTATTAAACCTTAAAGCCCAGTTCTCCTCCCCAGAAATACCATTTTCCCACACTGCCTGTAAGCCACCAAGAGGATGCTCCCAAAATATGCTCAATATATCCACAAGTGTTCCAGGAGAGGATCTAAACTGTCTCAGCTGCACAACAATTCCCATTAACCAAGGAATTGGAACCCATGCTGCTCTAAATCCAGCTTTGATCTGCATAAATTTATATATTTATATAATATATATAATATATTATATATAAATATAAATATATAATATATAATATATAAATATATAAATTTATATATTTATATAATATATATATTTATATTATATAGATTTATATTTTGTGTCTAGATTTATATGTTTATATAAAATAAATAACAAATTTAATAAATTTCAAGAAATAAATAAAAATAAATTTCTATTCTATATATATATTTTTTAGGGGTTTTTTTTGATATATATTTTAGGCAATTTATTGGGCAGGCCCTACTGTCCTGTTTGTGTTGTTTGGCTGAAGGGAAAGGACTGACAGCAACACTTTTTGAAGGCACCAAAGTAAAGCTGGAAAATGAGAGAACCAGATGTCCCTGAAGGAATGCTGGGAAATGCTTGAGATAAAGGGGAAGGAGGAGAGGGAAAAAAAAAAAAAAGGAAAAAAAAACACCTTTAACCAAAACATCCCAGAGGATATTTTTTTTTTGAGGTTCCATGTCAACAAGTGACACTGACACAACACTGGATACTTTTTCCCCCCCCCTCTTTAGCAGAGGAATTTTGACTGAGCAGATGCTTTGTCAACATCAAGGAGAAGGATTTTTACTGGCAGGGATTCAACTGGAAAAGTCCTCCTTCCTTTTTCTTCAGGGTACTGAGCACCCACGTTCCTGAGGAGAGCAAGGAGTTGGAAAACATCACTACTCAAGACTCAAAATCCAATTTAGAATCCAGCACAACCAAGTTGAGGAGCCAGGGAAATTCCCAGCAGCCATAAATTCAAGGATCACTTCGGAAAACTTGAGATAAATGGCATTAACATTTAGATCAAGGGGAGAAAGGAGACACCTCTCAGCTTTAGCAATCACCCAAATCAGAGCTTTTAGTTTTTAAGTTCAGGTGAACATGAGAATCCCAAGTTTTGTTTTGTCCAGAAAAGAAAAAAGGAAGCTTCAAGAACTTGAAGTTCTTGAATGGAAGATATCCATTATATATTTTCTGTAGTTTCTTACAGAAAGTCAATAAATGTGTAAGGAACCAGAAGCCCAGATATCAAATCTTTGCAGTTTCCCTTTTCTTTTCAGGCCTTAGTTTAAATGAAATAATTACATACGTGCTCCTTATAATACCCAGTGCTAATTGCTTTGCTGAATTGGGATCCATTCGAAACAACTTTTTATCAGTGTTGCAGAAGAAAACCTCTTAAAAAAAAATAATTAAATCCAATTTGTGTTGGCATCAGCACTCTGGGCTTAAAGGGTAATTTCTTTATGATTTCACGTGTTCAGTGTGTCCTGGTTTTAAACACCTCTTTAATTACCTTCCCTATGCCACCTCTTTTCAGACACTCAAGGATCTTCCTCCAAGGTTTGGTTTGGAAAAGGAACCTGTGTCTCTGCCTGATGCAGAGGTACCTGGTGCTGTTGTGGTTTCCCAGCCCAGCTCTGGGGTGCAGAGCAAGGCAATTATTTTTTTCCCCTTTCTGCCACGAGTCTCCTGCACAGAACTGCAGAGATCAAGGCAAGGACCCAGCAGGAAAAGAAGGCAGTGGAAAACTTTTCCCCTGGAGCAAAAAACTAGAGCGAGGCAACCCCTGCAATAATCAGGCTGGGAAGCAGCTCGGAGGCAGCAAGGATGGGAAGAACAAGGAATGGGCAACATCTGCACTGGTGGCACATCCCATGGAGAAAATCAACTGGTTCTTTGAGGGAAGCACTGGGAACATGAGGGAAGGACTGTCAGAGGAGCAGCTTCCTACAGGCTACACCCAACATTCTTCCATGCTTTGGATTTTACTTTTCTTTTGTTTATATATATATATATAATTATATATATATTATTATAATATATATGTTTATTTATAATATATTATACTTTATATTATATATATTATATATAATTATATATAATATATAATGTTTATTTATATTATATATATTATATATATTATACTTTTCTTTTTGTTTATATATATGACATATATATTATATATATAATTATATAATATATTATATGTTTATTTATAATATATTATATTTTATATTATATATATGTAATTATATATAATATATAATTATATATTATATATAATGTTTATTTATAATATATTATACTTTATATTATATATATATTATATTTTTCTTTTTGTTTATATATAACATATATTATATATAATTATATATAATATATAAAATATGTTTGTTTATATTATATTATTATTTATATTATATTTCTATTTTATTATATTTCTATTATTATTTATTTGTGTATATATGTTATATGTTTATTTATATTACTTGTTATTACTATATTATGTTATATATTATATTATATTTTTATATTATATATATATAAAACCACCTCCAGAATACTTGAACACAACCTTGCCCCTGCTTCTGCTGCCATTAAATGAAGATTTGACACGGATTTGTGCGAGATAAAAACCCAAACCCATCACATGTTGTGCCACAGAGTCACAGGATATTCTGAGTTAGAAGGGACCCACAGGGACCATCGAGCCCAGCTCTCAAGTGAAGGGCCCATGCAAGGGATTGAACCCATATAAAGAGTGGTTGTTCTCTGCTGTGATAAATAAAAAATAAATAAATCCCAAGTCAGCGTGAGAAATGCAATTTTGTGGGGAAAACAGCTTTCTGCCAACTCCTGGCAGCCACTGGGAGCTCCTGAGAGGGGTAAGTGATTCCAGCCACCTCAGAACAATCAGTTGCCACTTCATTTTATTTTATGTTCTTAAAATAGCCTTTGTAGGAAGACACAACCCCACGCAGGGAAGAGCCTTTTGCCTAATGGGCTCCCAGTCCCCGAGACTCAAATGAGCTGAGTGCTTAAAAACAACTGGGGAGCCACAGTAAAAGATGGAAAATTATTGCTTCCTGTCATGGCCAAATATTAAACACAGCACACACCTAATGGCTCTATCACTCCCCAGGGAAGGAGCTTTATGAACAATAAAATCCCAGCAGACTTGCACTGTTTGGACTTAGAAGCCTCATTATGGGCTCACTGATCCAACACAATTTACAAGCTCCGTGGACTCCACTTGAAGGGAAAGCCACCAAATGTGGAGCTATAAGTGGAAAGCCCATGGAGAAATCAGCATTTATTGGTGAAGGAAATGAGCAGGGGAGGTGGAGAGAAAAGGAAAATTAAATGAAGGGGAAAGATGGAAAAAGAAAGGTGGGTTGGATGACAGCAGCATGATCCAAATCAGGGAGAAAAATGGGAATATGAATTACAGCTGCAGGGAGGAAATGCAGTTTTGGAATGCAGAAATTGGATTTCTGAGGGTCCCAAACCACCACATAGGATGTGCTTCCGTGGTGGAACACACATGACTTGGATTCCACTCCTCACTGTGTCACAAACTCTGCCTCCTCCATCATCTTGGGCAGCCCCTGTAAACCCTTAATGGCTTTAAAATTACACCTCCAGCTGACTTCAACAAGCTTCAGATATCCATTAGATATTTTCAATCTCAGCCTTGCCTTCACTGATGTTCCAAGGAGGACAAATGATTTCATCCCCTTCCTGGAAGCAGGAAACACTAATTGGGAGGATCTGAAAGCAGGAGCACATTAATTGGGATCACTCCTTCAGGGGTGAAGCTCTGGCTTCAGAGAGGCTGAAATCCTGGGATGCTTACAGGGTAGAAAAACCTACGAGATCCCCCCAGAAACAGATGGTGAGAGCAACACCCAAGGAAGGGATGGACAGAACCAAAAGGTTCAAAAGGAAAGCGAGAGGCAGCAACAAAAAAGGTTGGGGCGGGTGAAGTGACAAGTCCATAAAACCGAGTCTAGACAGAGGCCAAGAGGAATGCAAAAGTGATAAGGAAGAGTATTTCAGGTCATAAATATGCAGAGGATGCTTTAATTAGGATGCAAATACTCTGGAATATTGGCCTTTTCATTGATGAGTGCAGATGCATCCACACAAACACAGACCCACTCCCAAAGAGTTGAGTTGTGGAGGTCCCGTGTCACACACGACTGCTCTACATGCCCAGAATTTCTTCTGTGCTGTTTGCACAGTGACTTTATCCTCAGCTTCTATTCCCAGAGGTGCTTTGGTTCATGGGAAACTTGTATTCCATTCCCCTTTCCATTCCTACCAAACCCATTGATTGCAGTGGCTCCTCACACTGCTCTCCTGGCTCTGCAGCCCCTCAACCTCCTCACTCACTGCTCACAAGCACAAACTGCATCAAAATCTCCTCATTGCAGGGACAAAGCTCCAATTTAAAAGGAAGGACAAAGGGTTTTCCTGTATTGTGTTTAAACCCTGCTCAGAACTTTGCAGGATTTACCCAGCCAGCACCATCAGTGTTTTTATCTCAACTGCAGCACAACTAATCTAACAAGATTGGAATTCATCCATGGCTGTGTCCAAACTACTCTGAAGCATCATGGAAGCTTATCTGATTTATGCAGAATTGTTAAAATCCTTTGGGTCTTGTCTTCATCGGGCTTATTTTCCTAAGGCTTCCAGGCAGTAGTAGCAATAGTCAGATTGTATTTCTTTAAATTGTATAATATGTCCTTGCTCAGACTTCCCCATGTTTCCCTGGCAGTTCTCAAACCAGAACATGTGCTGACTGTTCCAGTCACAGATTTAGTGGAGTTAAAGTGATGAACATTGGTTGAGAATCCCACAAATACATTTTTTTCCCCTACAACACATCCCAAAAAGCATCTGTGGGGTGAGGTGCCCAGGATGAAAGGGTTGCACAGTCACAGTGGTACAAAACAACAGTGGAAAGGAGGTTCCAGCTCTGTCTAATCCCCCAATAAATCTGTGCTTGGAATCAGCAGTGATTTAAACTCATTTATTTCCTGCTTCCTTGCAGAAGCAGCAACACCCTCAGCAACCAACCAGTCTGGGGGGGAGAATAACTTTTTAAATCCTTCCAAAACAACCTCCACTGTAACAGCAGCAGTTTTCCACATCACCACAGTGTTGCCACACATCGATTCTCAGCACATGTTATCTTTGAGTTACCAGAGAAAAGCAGGTACACACGTGGTTTGTAGTTAAACAGAGACCCTGTGAATGGCTAGAAAAATACAGGGAGCATAACCCAGGACTTCCACAGACCAAACCAGTCCATTTTCATTTTTCTAGCACACTCAAAAAAGATGTTTAAGCTTCTTTTGACTCGCCAGCTTGCTGGAAAATCTGTTGTCTGTCAACATGAAATGAAAAACATTAAGTGACACAAGCTAGTCTCCAGTTTAGTCCATTTACAAGCTCTAAGTGTTTGTACACATCGAAAATTTCAAGATGTTTTGGACAGCAAACTAGTAAAGAATTTTCTTTTCGCCTTAAAGAGGGGAGGGGGGAAAAAAAAGAAGCAAACAAACAAATTAGGCACTAAGAGAAGCACTTGTCAAATGGCTGGGATAGTGCACTTTGAGTTACTGACTCCCCACAAACATCCAGTCTACTAAAAAATTCATAAAGAGACAGATGGCACAACAGCAGCTCTTTGCAGGAGAGCAGGGTTTAGCAGGGAACAAAGGACTGGGGCTCCCTAGGACAAGAGGAGGGATCATTGTAGGTTTGGGGGGCTTGGAAGGGGGGACTGGAGCACACAGAGGGCTCAGTTGATTGTGGCTCCTGGTTTCACCCCAGAGCAGCAGCAGATTTGAGATGTTTGTTCCACCTTGGCAGGATCACAAGGAGCAGGAGAACAGAGCAGAGCGAGGACAATCAGACCCTGCCACGGGGGTTAAACCCTCCTGGCAGCACAAATATGAACAACAAAACCAAAAAGTCCTGTTCAAGGACCTCAAACTACTTTCCACAGCCAGGTGATTGCTAATGCTTGGCTTTAAGGGGGAAACTGAGGCAGGGATTTGTGTGACTGAAGGGGACAGGGCCACTCTGGGTCAGTGGGAATGTGATCCAGGCCTCTCCATTCAGGCTGTTCTGCCCCTGAGTGTTGGGAAACAACCTTGTGTTACCCAATGGTTTTGGGGCTCAGCCCAAAAGGGCATTTATTCTGGATAAAGGGATGATGGAGGGAAGGGATAAATCCTGGATGGAAGAGATAAAATCCTTTTCAGAGGGCTGAGATTAAGAGAGAAGAAGGGGAAAGAGAAAAAGAGAAAGGGGAAAGAGAAAAAAGAAAAAGGGGAAAGAGAAAAAAGGAAAAGGGGAAAGAGAAAAAAGGAAAAGGGGAAAGAGAAAAAAG
>NW_020897837.1:190307-231825 GCF_003984885.1 Neopelma chrysocephalum | reverse complement strand
GGAAAGAGAAAAAAGAAAAAGGGGAAAGAGAAAAAAGAAAAAGGGGACAGAGAAAAAAGAAAAAGGGAAAAGAAACAGGATGGCCAGAATTCTGCACTTAGGTCAAGTTAGATCCTTCCAAATGAAAGATGCCATTTTTAGGGATGGGGAACTGTGGATGGAGGGACACACAACCCATCACAGAAGATGTAAAGCCCAGCCCTGTTATCGTGGACACCTCACACAGAGCACTTTGACACTGCAGGTCACAGGGTTGGAGTCTTTTGGAGCTGTTTGAGCCAACAGCTGCCTTTCCAAAGGGAGCTTTAGTGCCTGTGAAACGTGCCAGGGATCCAGGGAGAGTGCCAGGGATCCAGGGAGAGCCCCCTCCTCTGTTTCTCCATCCAGCAGGTAGGGCAGGGACCAGCAGGGAAGGAAACCTCCATCCCTGGTGCCCCGATTGTGCAGGAAGGGCTGGACCCCCACGGCCCAGGAATGTAATCCAGGCTCCTCTGCCTCTTCCCAGAGCTGCTGACAAGCTGCCAGCTGTGCTCATGGCTTGGAGGGGGTGGTTTTTTTGTTAAATAATAACCATAAACCCCTAAATGCTGAGAGCACGTGTCAGCTGATGGATGCTGCAGTTCCCCACCCCCTGAAACCAGTGTGCCCAGTGCTCAGCTGGTGCCAGGCAATGCAATCCAACCCTCACTGGTTCAAGCACATCCCAGCCCACAGTGACATTCCCCACATCCCAACAAATCCCCTCCAACCCCATCCACCTGCCCCACCATAAATAAATAAGTAAAATGTGGTAACGAGACACGTTAAATAAATAAATCACAATAAAGAAATAAGTAAAATATTGTAACAACGCACATTAAACTCCTTATGGGACAATCAGGAAGAGTTTAGGATAAAAGCAGGAGGGATTGGACTCGAGGTCTCAGGCTGGGAAAGCATCTGAGCTGAATGATTTTGTTCCATGATCCCAAAGACAGCAGAGGACCACGAAGGCAGAACCTACAGAGGGCTTGTGCTCAGTTTGTTGGGCTGTTCCCAGTAATTTCCCCTGCAGCAACAAAAAAAATCTGTCCCACCTCAGTGATGCTGCATTTTTATTGGAATTAAGACATTTCGTTTGAATTGCATAAAACTTTCTTTTGATTTTTGAGAGGTTTTGTTTGACTCACATAGAAATGTCTTTTGACTGTTTCTCTCTATTAGAAAGGGGAAAAAATAAAAAAAAAAAAGAAGAGTAAATGAGCTGTTCAACCAAAAAAAGTCACCCCACTCTCCCCAGTACCTTGGAGGCTTCAATTAGATCACAGTCTCAGTAAACTCATTAAAGCACTAAGAGTAACAAGCACACGAAATGACCTTCTCTAAAGAGCTTAAATCTTCAAGAAACAAAAAGAAAATAAAAATCAAAAGATCGTTCCCGTTTGATGAATGGGGAATTTCTACAGATCACCTAAAAGGAGAGAGAAAATCTGCAGTAAAATGAGGAATTAAGTTAATTTGTACCATCCACGACCTCTTAACCCTGACACCAAGTTCCTTGTTATTTGCATAACGGGGGTGGGAAAGGCAACAAACTAAATAATTGTAATCTAGGCTTGAGAAAATACAATTTTCATTTGGAAGCATCACCTTTAAAAGAAGGAGCTTCCACCCTTCTGTCCAAAAACCCTCCAACCCCTCCACTTCAAATAATTTCAATAAAAGGAACATCAGCACACCAAGTTCACACTTTGATTTCTAGGAACCACAAGGAACTTCAAGAACCACCACTTGAGCCATGAGGGGGGGAAAAAAAACATAATATTTACATTTCTAAAGTCTCTTAAAGCTCCCAATCCCGCAGACACCGACTTCAAAACCCGAGCAGGAAGAGGGGATGAATCCCCCAGTGCTGTGATCCACGCTGGGAACACACCACAGCCCACGGAGCTTGGATTCATTTGGCTCCTGGACACAGAGTTAAAGCTTGTTGTGAGGTTTTGAGAGCTGATGGTGGCTCGTGTTGTCTAAAAAACCCGGAGTGCGAATGATTGTGGGTTAAAAATGTCATTCCAGGGGTGTTTTCGAGGGGTGTTTTCAGTGCTCTGCTCCAGGGGAGTTCGTGTGGGTTTTAATGTCTGCAACAGCAGGAGCTGAGCTGTGTCATCACTGGGAAACCAGAGTCTGGTCAGAGTTACCCTGAAATTCTGACTCAGAACACCACAAAAACTTAAATATTCCAATGTACCCCCCAGATCTTTGTCTAGTGTCCATCCACACACTGAATTTCCATGAAGAAGCTCCTTTTCCTATAGAAACATCCTCGTTTCCAAGAGCCAGTGGAAAAATAACTGCGAGGTCCTCGGGATCTAAATCCAGTCCCCAGAGCAAAGGTCACTGCAGAAATGTTTTATTCAGCATAAGAACTTTTGGAATTCTTTCAAGGAGAAGAAAAAAAAAAACCCAACGACAAGCACATGGTTGACATTTCTTTCCCACTGAACTGTTCCTTCCTTTCCAAACAGGGATACAAAGTCCCCTGGACTTGGGGAACACCAGGGAACTGTGTCTGCCTCCAGCAGTGAACAGGTAAAGCAGCACAACTGACCTCTGGAAGCACAAAAAGAGTGGGGAGAGAAACAAATAAAGGAGAAATCACTGTACTGCTTGGAATGATGTTCAGTTAGTGGCTGAACTCGATGACCTCGGAGATCTTTCCAGCCTCAATGATCCTGTGATCCTATTCCATGAAAGCCCTGGGCCTGTTTCACTCTGTTCAGACACAGCTCTGCACAACACAAAGGTGTTTTTGCCATCCCCTCTCTCCCCACTTCACTTGTTTCCCTGCTCTGGGGACCTGTCACAACGTACCAGCCGTGTTTTTACATTTACCTATCGCTTCAAACAGAGGAAAAAACACCTTCATTCCAATTTTTACTTAAAGAAAACTCGTGGTTTGCTTTAAAATAAATAAAAAACCCCGCACCATGAAAGAAATAACGAACTGAAAATCTTATTTAGTGACCCTCATGATCGCAGGGGGTGCAAACAGCATTTCAGAAATTTGATTCCACCTGCTACCAAGTCCTTAAGCAGAGAAATTTTCCTTTAAAGAAGCCACATAAAGCCCCCTCCTAAATAAATAAAAGCAGTGCTGCCCAGATCCCCGAGTTCTGAGCACGCAGGACTCTGCAGAAATGTTTTCTGCTTGGTTGTAAGACAAAAAAAATTGACCCCATTATGTGTATTTTGGGTGAGTGGGTTGGGCAGTTGAACTCCCAAGCAGTTGTACTTATTGCTGTGGGAATATGGGAGGGTGACAGAGCAGCCAAGGATTCCTTTGTGCCCAGAACTCTGGTGTTGTACCTGCATTGCATGGGTTGATGAAGATGCAGAGCCCTGGCTGCTCAAGCCTTGTTGAACTGGGTGAAGAGGGGGAACAGAAAGAGCTGTGCAGAAATAACTCTACAGGAGAAGGAATCACTGCTCGACAATGCACTGCAGGTTA
Source organism: Neopelma chrysocephalum (assembly GCF_003984885.1). Taxonomy (NCBI): domain Eukaryota; kingdom Metazoa; phylum Chordata; class Aves; order Passeriformes; family Pipridae; genus Neopelma; species Neopelma chrysocephalum. Next base: position 228,338 of record NW_020897837.1, on the reverse strand, counting down.
GTGGTAAAATAAAGAGAAATATTCAGCTTTGAGTTTAGCTTTTGTTCACTAAGCCATGTCCCCTCCAGAGAGCAGAGCAGATTTGGAGTCACTTCCTCCCTCTGTGCCTGAGTCTGGTTGAGTGACTGCCTTTAAACCCAAAAGCAGCAGCTTTATCAGGCTGGTTCCCTCCTTTCCCTGATTTTCACTGAGCTCCAGATTTCACGTGCAATTGAGACACACACAGAGAGGGATGAAAAGGAAGGACCAACACACAGAAATAAAGTGCCAGCCTGAACCTCAAGGATGCTTCCATGCCCAGGGAATGCCTGTTGCTGTTAGCAGGGCAGTCAGGAGGAAGTTCTGGGCTTAGAGCAGAACTTAGGGAAGGTTCAGGGCTCACTGAGCACTCAGGTCCCTTGTGATGCACATTTTACACACAGTTGTTCAAAAGAATAACCCTGTGGTTTCTAAGAGTTCCCCTCCCACTGCCTTTTCCATCAGCAGGTCTCAAATCCTCACAGAAAGCATCAGAACCTTCATTTTGCACGAGGCTGGACAGCTTGCTCAGGATGACAAAACTTCAGGTAACTAAAAATTCAGATAGGAACTCCCCCTTTCCTGGGCTTAACTCCCAAGCAAAGATAGCGCCTGACATCATTCTGCTCCTCCAGCAGCAACACGGGCTTCACAAAATTCAGGCTTCAGGTTGGAAAGCTCCCAAATGCAGATTTCACAGCAAACATCAACACAGCCAAAAATAAGCTCGAAATTTCTTAGGAAAGGTCAAGATGGCACATCTAAGACTTGTGCTGCCAGTCAGGAAACTCCCCCCCACACCCACAAAACCAGCCCAGCTCCAGCTCTGGCCCCAACCACAACTTGTAAGCACAGAATTAAAAGGGAAAACCATGGGGGTAAAGGGAGTGGAAGAAGAACCCCATCACAGCAGAGCTCCAAAATTATTTAGATTTACCAGGATGAAAAAATTAAGGAAACAATTGTCGATCTTTATTCAAACCAGCTTGACCATTCTGAATGCCAAAGAAAATCCACAAGCAATACCACGACAAAATAATGCTTATTAGGCTGGAGATGGAACACACCAGACACAGACAGACAGAAAAACTGAATCCACAATCAATCCACTCCAGCAGCAACTCTCCACTGGCCCCTCGTACCAGCTGCTTCAGGGAGAAGGAACTCTTTAAACAGTCACTGCAGAATAATCTGGGGGGAAACATCTCTTCCTGGCTCTTCCTTATTTACTGTTCTCCTTCTGGAGCCCTTGGTTGTTGTGCTGCTTTTTGAAACAGCTCTGCCCGTTCTGATTTTTCCTGTTTGACCCTTGCTGGGCTCCAGATCTCGAGCACTGCTGACCCAGTGAGTTCCACAGGCAAGTTTTCTTACACCAAACACGACTTTTCATGTACCAGGGCATGATTTAGCAAACTGCTGCTCTCCCCTATTGATGTTATTACCTGTAAACTGGCAAGAGAACCTAGACCTGAGTAATATTTGAAGCAGCTGTTCTACTTAAAATCGTTCAGACTGTGGGTTTTAATCCCCCCTGACGTGTCCCATCTTTGCCTTTACCCCTTCCTTCCTCCCCACATTTCTACAGAAATCTTGTTTTCTTTTTGTTAAGGAACATCACTGAAGCTGCCAGGCTGCTCAAAGCTTTCTCTCCCTTCAGTAATCCAGTTGGATCACATCCCCCTGGGAGCAGAAAGTGCATTCCAGGTGCACACACCTGGAATATTTGGCCCCCATAAAAACGATACCCGCAGAAAAATAAACATCAACATCGACTGAAAAAATAAACATCAGCTTTGTCAAGGGGCAGAGACCGACAGACAACCAGCAAGAAAGATGCCTCAGAGTGGGAACAACAATTCTGGGATGCTTTTGTGGGAAGAGGAAGGTTCATCTCCTACCTGTCAATGATCACGGGGTCGGACGGAGTCTCGTTCCTGTTGCCGCAACTTTTCTTCTCGCAGCACCGACTGGAGAGGGAAAGAAAACCCAAATTAAAGAACTGCTGGGACAGCTCACAGCAAAGGAACCAGATAAAATATTCCAGCAAACCCTCGGGGCTCCAGAAGGGTGGAAATTCTGGCAGGGCATTCCAGGAGGGAGAAGAATTAAGGGAACTGGGTGCCCAAGTCCTGGCTGGTCCCAGCTGGATTTGGGCACTTGGATCCCTGGGATCCTTTTTTGGATTTCCCAGCCAGAAATGAGCAGCAATATGGTCACACTTTAGACTAAAGGGATATTTAGAAATACGATAAGTGATTAACAGATGTCATAATGTCATTACAGGCACGAGCCCCACGTGTTATGAAGGGTTAAAAGTCCATCAAAAGGTGTTAGAACTGACTATAAGCAGTTTGTTCTATTCCAATAACTGATTTTTTGATTATTAAATATTGAGTAGCCCCAAAGTTTTATGCTCAACTTAAGTTTAAACTTCAAGGCTAAATGAAAAACTAGAAGCTGAATATACTTAGATCCCAGTAAGGATCTGAAGGGATGTTTTCCAGGTTGGCATTTGCAATCCCTTTGCAATTGTTTCAGTGATGATGAGACCTTAAGATTAAGCATGAATTTATACACTTTTTATAATAATAATATTAATTAATTTAAAAATAATTTTAAAATCAAGAGATGATTTATCTTTATTTTTAATTTATATACCCATTGACATGGGTGATGCTCCTTGCACATACAGCAGCTGAGTACCAAAAGTTTAATAGACTTTAAAAACAGTCCTTTCTCTGACCAAAAAAAAAAAAAAATCACAATTTTAATAATTTGTAGCAACTCAAAAATCTGTTTGAAGGTTAAAGGTGTTTTCATGCTCAAGGAAATTGTTCCAACCAAAGCCAACAGGGGAGGGGGAGGATGGAGGCCCCCAAAACTTTAAGAAGTCTCTCTTAGAAGCCCAATATCCCTCAAAATCACCAGATCAGGTTGTGCCTTAAGTTACTCAAATGTCTTTCCCAATGATGTTTAGTTCTGCAGAGATTATTCAAATTTACACATGAAATGGAGAAATTCTTTAGGTTTTTGTACAGGGGTGTGAGAGGTGCTGAATACACCCACAGAATTCTCATGTCAGTCTGAATCCCAGATTTCCAACCAGGGAGCAGAGGGATCAAAAATAAAATTAAAAAAAATAATAATTTCAATAAAATACTTGAACTCACTGAAGGCAGCATAAAATATGGAAGTGGCTTTTTTTTTCTACATATTATATATGTATATATTATGCCTAATATTCAATTATAGACCCCTAAAATGACCAGTTAAACAAAAAAACCTCTCTCAGATAGAAAAATTCCAAGTGCCTGCATTTCCTCCTGCAGTTCCAGGGTGTTCCAGGAAGCTCCTGTTCCCAGGAATTGCCCAGTGAGATGAGCTGGAAGTGGCAGCTCGATTGGAATAACAGCTCCACGTGTTTCAACATTCCTGCATTGCCTCAAACCTCCACTTACTCATCGATGCCAGTCCTTTTAAAATAAAAGGAGACACTAAATATTTAAAAATCCCTGGGGCAGCCCCTGGAGCTGCTGTAAATTGTCAGGGCTCCATCGACTTCAGTGCAGCTCTGGAAATTCATACCAGCTCTGAATATCCCACTCCCTCCTTCTCCCAACTTTATTTTATGTATTTCCCCTGCTCTAATAGTTGTTTCTGAAGAATGGGGTATTTTTGTACTAAAAGCCAGGATGTGAGATGTTTTCTGAAGAAGAAAATAATAATAACCCGCCCCAAAAAAAGCAGAGAACCCTCTCAGAATAACAGAAATTTGGCATGTTCTTTGCCATGTCCAATAGAAGGAGGCATCGAAAATAACACTGGGAATAAATGCCTTGCTGGTTTATGTGTCCCTGCAATAAAGCAACAAAAGGAACTCAATTTTAAAAATATTTCTGTCGTGTTCCCTTTGGTTTTTTACAGCTGAAAGAGCAGTTGCTTCCCCTCTTTGCCACAAGATTAAATGAAATATCCTTTACTCGTGTGACTCGTGCTGTTAAAATAATTCTGATTGCACTGCACCACAGGAACGTTCCAGGATCCACCAGCAGCACCTGAACCACATCTCAGCATCTTATCCTCTCTTCCAGAGGTGTTGCCATTCCTTGGCAGAGTGTTTTAGGATGAGTTATGTGAGATTGAACATGTCTGGGTTCTGCAATAAGTGCATCTTGTTTTATTTTCCTTTTCACAACTACTACAGTTCTGAACTTTACATTTGTAATATATAAACACTTTCTTTCCAAAACTGTGACTTGCAGCTGAAGTTCCCCAAGTATTTTACCAACATCTACACTCTTATCACTTTTGGGTCACAGATTTTTCTCAGAGTAGTGGGTTTTGTTCCCTTTGACTGTAACACTTTGGGAGCCCAAATCCATATGAAAAAAAATCCTGATTAGGGAGAAGAGTCACTTGCGGTGAATGATCAGGAAACCACAGTGAGACTGAGGATGTTTCAGCCCAACATTTTAGCAGAAGAACCTCTGAGATCTTTAAATGCCATTTCCAAGTGTTTCACCTCAGTATCCAGCACCAACATTGTCACTGGTTTGTTCCTCAAGTGCTGCCTGGAACACAATTGACTCCTTCCAATTCCAGTCCACCCCAAAAACCCCAAACTCTGGTGGTCCAGGATCAAACCTACAACATTCTCTTCAAGCCAATTATTGGGGTGACTTCACCAATATTTACATTTCTGCTACAATGTTGGGCTTTAGAGATGCTCATTTGCTTAAGACAAGAATATCAAGGCTGAAGACTTCTATTTTCAACACCTGTTATAGTTTCTCCTCTAATTAGATTTATATGATGAAAATGGTGGTTTATGTTATGAAGAGACAACACCAGCCCTACAAACTGAGTGTGTAGAAAGCCAAACTTACATCCTCACACTTGCATAAATGGTTTTAAAAATTCAGGTCCCAAGTTCCCTCACCCCAACACCAAAATAAAAACAAATTAAAAAAAAATCTGTCTCTAATTTCCAACTCAAATAAGTGGTCCAGGGTCAAACCTACAACATTCTCTTAGAGCAAATTATTGGGGTGACTTCACCAATATTTACATTTACTTCCCTGCCCTCACCCCAACATCAAAATAAATAGAAATAAAAAAAAATCTGTCCCTAATTTCAAACTCAAATAAGTGGTTCAGGTCTTTAAGCAAATTATTGGGGTGACTTCCCCAATATTTACATTTCTGCTACAGTGTTGGGCTTTAGAGATGCTCACTTCCTTAAGACAAGAATATCAAGGCTGAAGACTTCTATTTTCAACACCTTTTGTTGTTCTACTTTGTCCTCTAATTAGATCTATATGATGAAAACGGTGTTACGAAGAGACAACACCAGACCTACAACTCAAGCATCCAGAAAGCCAAACTTACATCTTAAAACGGCTTTAAAAAAATTCAGCCTCCGACACCAAAACTAAAAAAAAAAATTTAAAAAATTAAAATAGATAAATAAAAATAAATAAAAATAAATAATAAATAAATAAATAAATAAATAAAAATAAATAAATAAATAAAAAATCTGCCTCTAATTTCAAACTCAAATAAGCTCACAGCATGGTGGCCTTTGTTTTGTTTTTCTTCTCCCCCAACTCCTCCCTGCAATTGCATAACAAAAGTGTCTAAATTCACACCATCTGGCCGATAAAGACACGGGCCCCAGCGGCCGCCTGGCCCAGCTGATTAGAGCTCCCGTCTAGTCTGAGCCTTGTGGCGAAAGTCACAGCTGTGGGGCTCGCTCGCACTCAATACAACTCTGTTATTAGCCAGCTGTAGGCCTGAGACTACTTCTGTTCAAATTATAATACCTTTTAACCCTCTGAGCATTGAGGGCAGAGGGGGTTGCTGGCAGCAGCATAACAACTACTTTCCTCTTAGTCGATAATTGGGAGAAAGAGAAGAAGAGAGAAGGGGGGGTGAGAGGGGGTGGAAATAAAGTTATTCCGGCAGAGGAGAGTGTTTACCTTGATTTCCAAGCGGGGTTGTGTTATTCCGTACAAACCCACCTAGGATAGGCTGGAATAACCCAAATGGGAGCATTTCAGACGGGCAAATAAATAAATTAATAGAGCACCAGAGCACTGATTGTTGGGAGTTGAGGGGTGAACTTTCCAGGGTGTATGACAGATTGGTGCAGCCATATCAATATTTAGACAACTTTCCTGCTAAGATGCATCTGTCACTGTCTGAAGGGGAAAAGCTGAGTTTCGAGTGTGTTTGTCCCTATAAAGCAAAAATATCTGTGTGTGTGACTATAAAAATGACCCCCTCAAAAAAAACCACCCTACCTTCAACCAGTGGAAGAAGAGCAGAAAGACAGACAGACCCTTCCTGTCTTTCCTTTTAAAAGCAGGAGGCATCAGCTTGGACAGCAGAGTGGGTACAGTGCATTAAATTTTTATCTACTGTGCCTAATGCAAACTAAACCAGGGGCCTTTAAAAATTGATGCCGCCACTTAAGCGGCGCACAATGAGGGAGATTTGATTATTGTACTTAAAAGAAATAAAATAAAATGTCAAGTTGAGCTCAAGCCGGAGCCGTTCCCTTGGCGTTATTCAAAGTGATGCCTCTTCAGAGCACCCGGCGGAGACACTCGAGGAAAACGCGGCCGTTTAAAACCAAATGTCTTGATTAGGTTACAGAACGCCTTTGATTTCCGGCACTAATCTGTGTTTTACATGGCAAGGACGTCCCTGAGTTGTGATTCTTCCCTGGATAATCTATCAGGCAGGAGAGCTCAGTGTAATCAGAATAACGCGTTAGGTTTGTGTCGCCTTAAATCGAGCACGGGGGGTGTTTACAGGCAGCAGGTACCTCAAACAGAGCATTTGAGGCCATAAAGGCACGGCCAGGAAGCAAGAGAAAAACCAGGTTGATTTTAATTCCAACAAGTCCATTTGGATGAGGAGGTGTTGAAATATTTTGAGCCAGAACTGCACTTTGCACAGGAAGAGTGGGGAGAGATGAAGTGTGGCCACTGCTATTTTATTAGCACAAACCTAATTCCACAATGCAGGTTTTTCTTCTCTAGTGCCCACCTAGTTATAGTGAAGACTTTGAACAGTATGAATATATATATATGTGTGTATATATATATATATATATATAAAATACATGCACAAGTTCTAGATGTGCCAGAAAGTAACTTACAGACCTTTGATCTTTGCTACTACATCTACAGGTCCTTGTAAAGCCCATCCTCTGCATCCCTCATATGTGATATACATTGTGTTTGGGCATAAAGATGGAAATGTTGGTCAAAAGCTCGTTTTTTTAATTAATGAGAGCTAAGCACAAGAGATAATAATATACATAAACTTGATTGTTATTACATAAAGTAACAAAATCATTGAAATAATTAAGTACCCTAACTGAGACTTTCCCTCGACAAAAATTCTGCCCAAATAAGCTGCTCTTAACTGAAAAGGTTACTTTAAAAAAAAAAAAAAAAATCAAGTAGCAAACTGCACCATTAAAAGAAGCAACACTCAGTCTGAAAACTTAACCCTCTCCCACCGATACAATAAATCCCAACCCATGTTTAATAAAGGTCAGGATTGGGGTTTGCCTCTCATGTTATGAAGGAACATTTTATGCACAATTTAACATGTTTTAATATAAGAACACGGGCTGTTTGCACTGTTATATGTATTGAAAAAAAATTTCATTACACGAGGACAGGAAAAGCAATAAGTTACTATGGAAGCATGATGTACATACATGAGGTACATGTAACTTCAGACTTACACAAATGTTATTAAAAACATCCTGGTTTTACCCTCTAATTTATAACTTTACATGCTAAAATTGTGTGTATTTTTAATTAAAAAGTGGAAGCCCCCTAAGTGTTGCTCACACGTAGAGAAAGGAAGGGTTTGTGTTTTGGTTTGAGGGGTTTCTCTTTTGGTTGGGGCAAAATTGAAGAGCGTTGATGATGTTACTTTAATTGAGAAAATTAAAAGAGTTCACCAAAGAAAATTGCACAAAACTACCTTGTAGTTTCCAGGTAAAAATATATAAGTTAAACTGCTCAGTCTCCTAAAGTGAGAAGGAATTTTGTAAGAAATCAGCATCTAAAAGTCTCCATTTAAAGAGCACATGCAAAGGCCTGGTTTAAACAAAACCAACACAGCTGTGGTTGCTAAATCTCCTGCAGGGAAAAAAAAGCATAAAAAAGGGCAAAAAACACCCCAAATATGTTTTGAACCCAAATCAAGTATTACCCACGTGTAAAAAAGAAAGTGTTCCTACACAAAGAACTTCTCTGAGTCAACAGCAAAACAAATAAATACGAAAATCAAACTCTTCCTACCTACAACTTCATCAGAAAGGCCTTTTTGGCATCTAAGGAAGCAAATAAAGTCATCTTACCTGCACATGACTTCGTGGGTGAGCAACACTCTGCACATCTCGGGGTTCTTGTTCTGTCCTTCATAAGTTATGGGCTGCAAAAATTAGGAGAAAGGGGTCAGACAGGACCATTATTTATCGCAATATTCAGGTGTGAGGGGAAGGGGTTTTTACCACTGCTCAGGCAAATAAATATCTTCCCCCAAAGCCTTTATGTGCAGGGAAAACAGCTTTACAGAAATATTGAGGCAAAGGGGATAAAACCTACAGTCCACAGAGGGGGAAAAAAAGAGACTGAAGAGCATTGTTTTTCAATTCACCTCAAAACAGGTGTGTGAGAGAGATGAACAAGAGACAAAAATGAAGCAGAGGAATAAAAGCAGGCAGGGAGATGTTGGGGAGAAAGGAAGGGTGAGGTGGGACAGGAAAAGAGGGCACAGCCCAGCTCTGCTCACCTGCTTGGTGACCGAGTCGATGAGCCTGACATAGAGATCCTGCTCGGTCCTGACACCTACAGCGAGGGAGAGGAGGAATAAACAGGGTTGGGACAGGCACCTTTCCCTCGACAGCAGCACAAAACCGTTTAGTTTCAGCATTAAACCTTAATATTTCATCACTTAGTTTTATTAAACGCCCTCAACAAACCCGGGGAGTTTTGTTCCCCAAGCCCAGGTAAACTCCGGGGCCCATCCCAGCACTGAAGGGGCCTCCTGGAGGGGGATTTCTGGGGATTTTAGGAATCAGTGGCAGCCCCTCCAGCCTTTGCAGCCTCCGGGAGGGATGGGAGGGGGACTCACCGTTGCTGTAGAGGAGCTGCAGTTTGTAGTGCGTGCCGTTGTTCGTCTTCTCGTTGCCTTGTTCCTGAGGGGGAAACGAAAGAAAAACCCTTCCAGAACTTCCACTTGGCACATTTAAAATGCAAGAGCTGATAATCGTGATGGAAGTGACAACAAAGTTCATTAAAATTCCGAGAGGTGAATCCACTGATTGGGATGTATTAACCTTCCGAGTGACCCAGGACAAACTACAAAATACTGCTGACATCTTTTCCTGTAGGAGTTCAAGAACTTCTCTCCCTCTCTTATTTGCCACTGTGCTCTCAACTTTTTCAAGGCAAAGCAGGGGGAAAGCTCAGTGAGTTTGGTTTCTGATGTGACCATTACTTTGCAATAGTGTTATTTTGAGTCATTATTAAGATCTGTTTCCTGAGGGTTGTATTACAGTGATGTTTCTTGCTTATTTTTTTTTACAGCAATTTCCTATAAGATAGTTATTTATGACTCACAATTTTTAAAAAATCTTGGCCGTGGCTAACAAAATAATTGAAAAAAATGCTAAGTGGTCAAGACACGGATTTAAAAACAAAAAGCAAATGCTTTCCAAGTCCTGTCAGTTATCCTGGAGTCTTAAGAAATATATATAATCAAACTCAACAGAGAATATGACATATTACAGGTGAGATTCCACTTCTGTTCAGGTAGTAATTAAGATCTAATAGATAAAAAAAAATATAAGTGCATTTATCCCCTATGAATTTTATTTTATTTTTAGTGGGTGTATGAAATTCCCACTGTGTTCCTGACCTAGCAGTGGCTTCCAAGCTTTTTTAACTACAGCAGCACAAAGAGGGCAACAGCTCCAGGAAAGCACCTGAACCCTGAGCAAGCGCTGGTTGTGTTTTGTCAGGGACAACAGGTACTACAAGTTATCAGCTCAGTGTGGGGGGGGGGAGATTAAATTTGGAGGGGAGAAGAGGAAGAAGAAAGGTAACGAGCCTTACTTTATCATTTTCTACAAAGTCCACAAAAGCTGTCCTCTCTATTTCCACGGGCTGCCCCTGTCTGTCGTAGAGAGCCAGAACAAAGTGAAAGAAATTGGATTTCCTCAAGTTGGAGGGTGGCTGCTTTTCAAAGTGGGCTCTGGACAAAGCTACTCCGCTGTGGAGGAAACACACGGGATGGGGTGAGGGGGGGAGAGACAAAGACATTACCAGGTTGTGCAGCAGTAACAGCAAAACAACAGAAAAGGCAGGACACGCTCGTTCTGTCCCCGGTCCCCGCCGGGAGCCGGGCGGGACGGGGCTGTCACTGAAATGGGAGTTCGGCTTTCCCCGCTGTCTGTACCCGAGGACAACAATCATTTACAGCCCCTCAACGTTAAAAGAACTTATTGCTAAATGCACTGAGTGTTTCCCTTCCTCTTCTACCTGTTTTCTCGCCTGTCACACTCGTGGCTGGAATGCAGCAGGGTGGGAAGTGGCTGGAGGGTGTCGGAGAGCCTGGAAGTGCTCCCTGCACATCCCAGTCCCTTTTCCTGCAGGCAAAACTAAGCGACCTTAAAATCTTTCCTGCAGGCACGCTGTCAACTCGAAGACACCCACATTTTGGGCAGAGACAACTAGTCTCAAGCAGAGCAGCCACTTTCCTCGGCAGCGAAGTTTGTCTTTAGTCACTGAGTTACTTGAACCGATTCCCGGGACTTCAGTTTCTGATTTAAACGGAAAGAATTTAGAGTCGGGTTAATCAGCCCTTGCCCAAATCTTGTCCCGGAGTGCTGAAAATGCAGTGATGTTTCCCACGCATTTCCCGGCTTGGAAAGATTCAAATGCTTTTGCTGACCCACAATAATCCCTCGCTGCAGCTTTATTTCTTCATGAAACTAATTGTGGCTCCCTCTCCCTAAAGCCGGTTTCTACTTACTGCAGAGAAAACAGGCGCACATGAGCACCTCCATATTATTTGACAGATTAAACGTCTGACAGCCTAGTTAAGAGTCAGAACATCTTTGTTTTTCAGTCCCCAAAACAGCTCCACAGCTCTGACAAAAGTATTTTGACTCTTTCGGAGAACCGCAGATGTTTCCCCGTGTTTTCCTTGCCAAATAGGTACGGTGTGAACTCACCACATCCGCCACAACTGCACCTACTTTGGGGCTTCCTCTCGTTCTGCGTGTAAAAACTCGCGTTTCTTGGTTTATTACGAATCTCTGCAGAAAAACCCGGCGATGCCAGCGGGCAGCACAACCGCGGGCTGCACCTCCACCGCTCCCGTGAATTAGAGGCTTCTCAGGAGCCGTTTCCTTTTACTTTCGGTTTCCTCGAGAATAAACCTCCTTCCCCTCAGTCGTATTTATTAAAGGGTCTATCGACATTCATAAAACTCTGATAACTCCTCCCCTGGCGCTTGGAAAACCTTGCTCCCGGATCAGGCCGTGGCTGGGGGCACGGATGTACTATTTCTAAAACGTCCCTGTTTCAGCTGAAGTCCCATCTGCTGTTTCGTGCCCTTCACCTTGTCTCCCTACTAAATAAAACCCGACTTATTCCCGGGGTTCCCAATTTAGCCTTCCCCGACGCTGCTACTTTTTTCTTTTCTTTTTTTTTTCCTTTTTAACTTTTTTTAAGGCTATTCAGACACCGAGGGGGAAAATAAAATATCTAAAAGGGTTTTGTCGTCTTACCCCTAACGGGAATAGAGTGGAATAACTGTCCTGTACCGACTCGGCTGGGAAGAGAAAAATAAAAGAGGGGCGTGGGGGGAGATAACTCGCCCAAACAAGTAAAGAACAAACAGTTTCGGGGTGTTCGCTGGCATTTGGGCTCGGCAGAGACCTCTCGGACGCTCGGGCAGGTGCTCCGGGCAGAGGGATGCCCGCGGGGCACCGGGATATCTGTGCCCTCCTCTGCTCACCCTGACCCTTCTCTGCCTGCCTGGCTTAGTCTGTCACCCGCCTAAAACCCACGGGTGAAGATTTCGGCAACGGCGAATTAAGTAAAACAAAATAGGCCGGGAGTTTGGGGGGAAGATCCACATTTCGGTTAATTCTAACTCGGTCCCCTCCTATCCGGCTGTGTGACCCGGGAAGAGGGAAGGAGTGTTCTGTATCTCTGGGTACAACCAACCCACCCCCCCCCCGGCATCTTCCTGGTGCAGAAAATGAAAGAAGGATCCGATCTCGCTGTCATCTGAGCCCCTGCACGGGGTTTTAGGACTCCTGATGCTCTCCGGTTTTGGAGCGCTTCTCCCTTGCTCTACTGCTACCACCTTCAATTTTCACTGACTAGAGGAGACCGGGAGCGGGACAGAAAGCGAGAAAGTAAATTTAATATCAAATGCAAACAACAGGGAGTAAAGGAAAGGCTTGCTTAAAAAAGAAAAAAAAAAGAAAAAAGAAATAAAACGCAGGGGGAAAGTGGGGGAGAAATAGTCACGGTTACCTTTGTGCTGCTACGTTTGCATCCACAACCCCAACGTTTCTGACCCAGGACCTGACGGAATCCATCTCAGAACCTAGAGATTTATCTTTCAGAATTGGTCCTCTTCCTAAAGTATCTTGAATCCCAAACATTTAAAAAGTCTATTCCAACTAGCAACAGTTTCCTTTCGAGTGATAAGGGAGAAGGGAAGAAAAAAAAAAAAAAAAGAAAAAAAGAAAAGCAAAAACGACGCAGCCTTTGAGTCTGACACACACAAATCCCAGGAAAGTGAAGTTCAGCTTTGAAACCAACTTCTTCTGCTTTTTAACGCTACGCGGTTTTTAATGCCTTCAAATCGGGGGAAGAAAGTTTCTCCTCTTGCCAAGCAAAAGTTACGCCGGTTCAGCCTCGCCCCGGTACCACCATCCTTCCTTCACGCGCGGCGAGGAGGAAACCGCATCCGCAAACCGCACCGCCGCCGCTAACCAGGATCACCTGTTTCTCAACAGAAACGCGGGGAAGAAAGGATTGATCGCCGCCTAATCCGGGGGGGAAAAAAAAAAAAAAGAAAGAAAACAGGAGAGCGGGGGGGGGATAAATCGGCGGAAAGGCTCGGGGAAGGAGCGGAGCCGAGCCGCGCGTGGTTCCTCCCCGCGCCCGCGCAGCGCCCGCGCCATCAATGGGACGCGGCGGGAGCGCGCACGGGGGGCGGGGCCCGCCGCCGTATAAGGCATCTCATTTGCATCCCGCGCCGTGATTGGTTGGAGCGGAGGCCGAGCCCCGCCCCCTCCTCCCTCCCTCCCTCACGCCCGCGCCGGGAAGGGGCGACGGGGATGTCGCGATAGGGGAGAGGGATGTCGGGATGGAAGGGGGGGATCGCGGGGGGGGAACCAGAGGCCCCGAGCAGAACACTCGAGCTGGGCTGAAAGCGGTGGGGCCGGAGCGGGAGGAGCGAGTGCCGCTGAGCCCGGGCTGGGAACGGCGGGGCTGCGGCGATGGGGGATCGGGATGGGGTACCGGGATGGGAGATCGGGATGGGGTACCGGGATGAGAGATCGGGATGGGGTACCGGGATGACCCGGCAGCACCGCACAGAACGGTCCTGCCACTGAACGCATAAACTGGGCTGAAAGCAGGGCCGGAGCGGGAGGAGCGCCCGCCCGGGCACCGCGGAACCTGAGCTGGGGACGGCGGGTCTGTCGCGATAGGGTGTCAGGGTGGGCTGTCGTGATGGCCCGGCAGCACCGCACAGAACGGTCCTGCCACTGAAAGCATAAACTGGGCTGAAAGCAGCTGGGTCGGAGCGGGAGGAGCACCCCCGGTGCCCACCCCGGCACCGCGGAGCCCGGGCAGGGAACAGCGGCTTTATCGCCCTGGTTTATCGCGGTGGTTTATCGGGATGGCCCGGCAGCCCCGCACCGAACCGTCCTGCCGCTGAACGCATAAACCGGGCTGAAAGCAGCGGGGCCGGGGCGGCAGGAGCGGGAGAAGCGCTCCCGGTGCCCGCCGTGGCACCGCGGAGCCCGGACAGGGCAACCGTGGGTTTATCGTGATGGGTTGTCGTGATGGTTTGTGGTGATGACCCGGCAGCCCCGCACAGAACGGTGCTGCCCGAGAACGCATAAACTGTGCTAAAACCAGCGGGGCCGGAGAGGGGGGAGCAGGAGAAGCACTCCCGGTGCCCGCCCCGGCACCGCCGAGCCCGGGCAGGGGAAGCGCGGGTTTATCGTGCTGGGTTGTAGTGCTGGGTTATCGTGATGGGTTATCGTGCTGGATTACGGTGCTGGGTTATCGTGCTGGCCCGGCAGCCCCGCACAGAACGCCCAAACTGGGCTAAAAGCGGCGGGGCCGGAGCGGGAGAACCACTCCCGGCGCCCGCCCTGGGGCAGCCGCACCCCGGGCAAAGGAAGCGCGGGTCTATCGTGATGATTTATCGTGATGATTTATCGCGATGGCCCGACAGCCACACACCGAACGGTGCTGCCCCAGAAGGCACAAACTGCGCCTCCAAAGCAGCGATCGCTGCAGCTCTGCCCTCGCTGCGCTGCCAAAGCCGCCGCACAGGTTTAGTTGGCTGCTTTGGTTTCGGGCGCGGGATTTAAAAATAAAAAAGTGCTCGGAGGGAGCGAAATGGGTGCGCGGGGGGGTCTGTAGGAAGGGGCTGCCTGCAGGGCAAGAGCCAGGCAGACACTGCAAGGCACCCGGCAGACCCCGAAGTTACACCACGCGAGCTGTCAGACATCGCCTTAAAACTTTTTATAACATCCCGTGAAGGCAAAATTTCCCATTAAAGGAAACTGGAGCTCGCCCCAGCCCAGCCCGCTGTGACCCCGGACGATACCTACGCCTGCATTTATTTTAATTTATTTTTTTTTTAAACCACTCTGCCTTGGCGATATTTTCCTCCTGGTCCTTTTGTATTCTGATCCGTGTATAGATCTGCCTCTGAAATCTATATAACACCAACGCGAAAACAGATTTCAAGACAATGAATGCAAATCTGTGCTCAGAGACCATCTGCCAGATGAGGGAATCAGATGTTCGGTAGTTAAAGGGACAGCGCAAGGATTTCCTTGACTCATTATGTGCAGCTCCTCTCTTTAACCTGCTTTGTTGGTGTTTTGGTTTGTTTTTATTTTTTTTTTAACGGGATAGAACTATAATTTCCATTTCAGAATAAATCCAGGCTCCTTCCATCCACGTTCGGCCGCGTTTCAAAAAGCCACCTACTAAATACTAGATTATTTTCATGGAGTTTCATACAGTTTTCTCCTAAAAGAATCGCAAATTAAAATCTTCCCATAAAACTTTCATAAAAATGTATCCTTAATTCAGGCACGACTGAGGGCAAAGCCGGGACTCCGATTTATTCTGTCTACATAAGTGACAGACATGGTATTGGATGAACTAATACATCTCACCCAATCTTTGTTCAGGGAAATTTGCCATGCTAACCCACCTCCCCAAATTGATAAATATGCAGGAAGTGATTTTGCCAGGTTAGCAAAAGGCGAGCCTGGCGTGATTTTAGCGTTAGAGAAAAGCAACAGCAGTTTGACGGTGCTACAGAGGGGAGGCCGGTCTTTCCAGACACGATTTTAGCATCTTTGAGATGCCATTTCTCGGTACCAAAAAGCCCGATTCAACCAAACGGGGTAAGATAGATTAACAAAAAGAAAACCGTGAGAAAAGCACAGCGTACGAGATAAATATCCAGGCGATGGGAAGGCGTATTATGGTGATTTTTTTTTTAACCATTTCGCAATAGGCGTGGGTACCTTTCCTCGAATGAAAGCCCCCTCTTTGTCCTAAGTTTGTTTTTGGCGATGTCACTCCGACAGTTCCTGCGTTTATTCTCAAACCTGGGGCAGGGACGGGAGGGGAGGGGGGTGGAATTCCCACTCGGTGTAACCTTGGCCGACGGATTCACAAGGAGAGAACGTTCCCTAATAACCGAAGCCTCTCGCTCCTGGGGATAAAGCCGAGCCTGTCCCTGCAAGGTCGGGTCCAACCCAGACGCTCGCTCAGCTCCAGCCCGATGGCTCCAGACCCCCGGGACGGGGCCAGCGCCGGGAACAAAGGGGGCTCGTGTGCCGTGGCCCCGGGGGACCCTCGCTTTTAGGGATTCATGGAGGGTCAGAGGGCAGGGCGCGGGTCAGAGGGGATGCGCTCCCCTCGCCCCAAACAGCTGCCACCAGAATTCTGCGCTTCGGGGACAGAAAATGCAGGGATTCGTCCCCTCCCGGCCCCGGGCTGCCCCCCCCGCGATGGTGGGGAAGGAGACAGGGGTCCCAACGAGGGCTGCCAGCCCTGGGGTGCCCTCCCCACCATCCCGGGGGGGGTTGTGAGCGGTGCAGGGGCTGCACCGCGACCCCGCACCCGCAGTCTCAGCGCTCCGGGCAGAGGAAGCGTTTTCGGGGACATAATTTGCTCCCCCCCACCCAACTAAGTTTCTTGCCTTTAAGACACGCTGCAGAAGGACAGGAGTCCTTAAATACTTCTGAAATTACAGGCTCCTGCTCTAGATTCCTCATTTCAAGCCCAAATCGTGTCTAAACCGAATGAAAAGCCCGTCTCTCCGACTCTTCAGCTGTAAATTCACCCGGTAAAAGAAGCGTGTAACCGCCGGTAAATCGGGATTTGCACTTTGGAGGTTCCCGCGGTTCGGCTCAGGGAGTCGGATCCAGGGGCAGGTAAAAGGCACCGCGGAACTCCGGGAGAAAAAAAAACCCTTCCAGCCCCGGCGAGGACACGCCGGTAAAGAGGAGGGAGCCTCCAGCAGCGCATCTTCCGTGCCGTAAATACAATTAGAGGCATAAACGGCAGCCGAAGGTTTGGGGAAGGGGCTCTGGGAGCCGGGAGAGGATCCGACTCCGCGGTTCTCCGCGGTGGGAGCGGCGGGGCGGCCGCGGAGCCCCTTCCCCGGGTGGGGACGGTGCCACACCGGGCATCCCTCACACCCCCCCGGGCTCCCCGCAACTTTCAGGGGTTCATTCTGTGAGTCGCTCCGAGCGATTTTCTTCCTCTTGACTTAAAAAAAAAAAAAAAAAGAAAGAAAGAAGAACTAAAAAAAAAAAGCAAAGCAACTGGTTCGGTGAGCGCTGATCATTTCCTTCTGGAGGGAGAGCTGTTCCCCTCCAGACTGCCGCGCTCGTTCCCACATGCCGGGGTCAAAATGACAGGTGAGGCAGTTTTGACGTGGCGAAGGGATGCTCGTCTTTGTTAGCGGGTTTTTAGCAGCGTCGTTTCACGCACCGGAGTCAACTTTCACTCCTCGGCACATCTCAGCAACTCCCAGCAGGAAGAAATGTATATAGGAGATAACACTTAAGGCATTTAAAAGCATAAGTTTAAACTAGTATTGTTTCCTCTTACGTTTAAGGAGCAAAGTGTCAGGTGAAAAAGTTAAACTGCGCCTAAAGACGACACTTAGAAGGCAGCATTTAATTCTTGTTCCATTTAATTTGTGAGAATTCACCAACCTTCAGGTGTCTCAAGGGAACGAATTGTAGGTTAAAATTGTCAGTGTCGGAATGGAGAAGGATAACTAATCTCTGCCCCTTTATCCACTAATTTCCCTGGAAGGTTCATTTTTCCAACACACCTCTACCGGAAAAGTAAATGTGCCCGTTAGAAACGTTCCTTTAAGCTGGTAACAGCCTAAAGTTTTAAGCCATCCGTGTTCAAGCACACATCAATCACACTTTGGGAGCTATAACGGTATCTGACAAACAAAGATGTGCCCGAAAATAACTTTCAAGAGCCCAAGATAAGCATCAACAAAAGATTTACGTGCACGGGATACCCCGAAACAGAAACGGGGCTGCGAGAAACAGGACCAGGCTGAGTCCTGAACTGGGGAATGAGGAGTGTGAGGAGGCAGCCGGAGCTCCACAGACAGAGCTGGGTGAGGAGTCTGCTCTGCCTGATGCAAGACTACTCTGCATTTACAAGGATCTCGATTTAACTGCAATAAGAACGTACAGAACTTAAGGGGGAGCAGGGGGGGACATTCTTTAAAACGCTTTTAATAGGAGAGGCTTAAAGCAGTTCAGGTGCCCACAACTAAATCCTGAAAGCACATCGAGTTTTAAACTGTGAATGGAAACTGCAGAACAAGGACTAAAGCGCTGGAGTGCCTTTGGTGATGTTCATTATGAGCCCGGTTTTAGATAATCCACACACAGGTTCTCTCAGGAAAGAACTCCCCACCTGAGAGCTGGAGAAAGTTGAACCCCCAAGTATAAAATAATTGAACCCCCCCAAGTATAAAATAACTGATCCTCATCACAGAACCCCCCCATCCCTCCCATTCCATCAGCAAATAAACAGAACCCCGGGTTTATAGATGTGAAATCGTGAGCTCTACCTGCTCTCTGCCTCTTTCTCTCCCCCTTCCCTGTGGCACCATAAAGACGATATTTACTGGAGGCACCTCCTCCACACTCATCAGCCTTTACAAACTGAGCTTCGGAGATCCCACCGATCACACTCACAGGCAGCGAACAAAGCAACGCTTTCAAACTGACAAATGCACAAGCAAACATTTAATAACTTCTTCTCCACCTCATCTTTCCCAAAAGAGAGAAAATATTGTATCCACCAGATCCTCTTTTGAGTCTCCTGTTCACTCCAATAAGTAGGTGCTTTTTTCTCTGGAACAGGAAAACACATCTGCAAGGTTTTATATCCAACCCTTTTTTTTCCCTTTCCTTTTAAAAGATACTTTTACTGCCTTTTGCCTCTCACAGCTCTTGGAACACGTTAGCAAATAATATTTTACCGTGGGGAGAGTATGTTCCATTTTATTTTATAATGCAGATTTGAGAAGTCGTAGCACTGAAGTTTGTTTTTCTAACCACATGGAGGTTTGAAGCAACAAGCACACTCAGGAAAAATACTCTAAGAGGGTGTATATTTGTGCTGGGATTCTCTCTCTCACTTTGCACTTTATGGAAAGCAATCAAAGTCAACTTTTCAATATGTCTTTGTATATAAACTGTCTAAAATATTCACCAGGAAGCAGTTCAGGTTATCCCAGCCTTTCTAGGTCCAGGTATGTGCTTAGGATCCAACTCCAGCTGTCAAAAAGAGTCTCCACAAGCAACTGGATAAACGCAGACATGCTGGAGATCAGAATTAAATTAATTCATTAAGGTATGAACCAAATAAAAGTGGTCCCCAGTAATACAAACGTTGTTATATTGGCACTTAACCTGCTTTAGTCACTCAAGTGGTCTTACAAGAATTACTTGACAATACAGGCATGCTTAACCTCCTGCTCAAACATCTGTACAGTCAGGGCCTAATTTTTATTTCTTGACTCCACTGAATGCAGCTCTGCCTTAAACAGGTGTCTCACTTTAATTACATGAATAGTCACTCTGCAGTGATGCCACAGGGACACTTTGCCTGCTCAAAAGTCAGCAAACCTTGCGGGATAAACCCCTGATTTTTAAGGAGTTGAAAAATACAAGAGTTGCAAACACCTGCTGGTTTCTGCAGTTCTGCCACACAGAAATTTGGGTGCTCTCAAGTGACAAGGATATAAAACTACTTCGATACAAACCAGCATTGTAGCAGGAATATGCAAACTGTGTTTAATTCCAAATTTACCCAGTTGATAGAAAAGGAGGGGGGAGCATATTAGGATTAGGAAAATGTCGTGGTGATGTTCAATAATCATAACACTGATTATTGCAAAGTTTCCTGTGTCTTCTTTTAAAGCATCTTGTAACAGAAACTAATGCACAATACCCAAGAAATCTAATCTAATCTGACTATTTCTATGCAATACCCAAGAAATCTAATCTAATCTGACTATTTCTATACAATACCCAAGAAATCTAATCTAATCTGACTATTTCTATGCAATACCCAAGAAATCTAATCTAATCTGACTACTCCTACATTCTTCCAGAAAGGCAAGAAAGATGCTGTAAAAAGCTCAGTGTGTTATAATTAGAGTTTTACAGCCTTGGAGGGACAGCTCAGCCCTTCTCTGAAGCACATTAAACAAAGAAACTTCGTGGTGGAACAGAACTGGTGACACACCCACCTTCAGAAGGGTTTGTACCTCAGTACATCCTGAAAACTACCAAATTCCACAGCCAGACCCTGCTGCTGAGAACATTTGCACTGCAGGGAGGTTGATAGTGTCCAACACCAGCTCCTCTCATGGGATCTTTCCCATGGTTTATGCCCCAGAACTACTAAAAATGCCAAATACCAAAGCTCAGAATTTAAGTCATCAGGACCTGGGTTATTCCAAACATTACCTTTATAGGAGGTAAGAAATCTGCCCAGGGTTTTGTGTCTTTTGTGCTGTTTAATTACAGGTTACCACTGGAACTGCTTTTTTCATCACTGATTTTAAGAATTTATAGGCAGGCTAAAGAGCAATGGCTTGGAGAGTTACAACTAAATGATTCTGAAATTTAAAAGGATTTGATCAGCCTGAGGTAAAACATCACATTTCCATCAGTTGGGTGGGGAAAAGTAATACATTTTACTGAATAATCTGATATTACTAATGTATTTCAGGAGAAAGCATTGCTTGCTGGAAGGACACAGCTACAGAAATGTTTTCAAGTGAAAGCTTGGAGCTTGTTCTCACTGGAAGTGATCTTGCTGCAGATTATGAATGGAAGAAAGGGAATTATATGCCATATGCTTCAACATATTCCAGCCTTCAGATGCTCCCAACACATGCTCCTGAAAACAACAGAGGGTGTTTTCCTTCCCTAAAGCCAAGGAATGCACATGGACCACAAAGCTGTGGCTGCTCAGGGTGATGCTCTGAAAGCCTCTGAACTGTTTTGTTGCCGTTGCTGTCCCGTGGACTCGGGATCAGCAAAGGTTATTTTTGCTCTTCAGCATCACCTTGATGGAAATGAATGTCAGAAAGTGAATATCAGAAAAGGGCCAGTGACCATTGCTGTGGGTGGGCTGAGCAATTCACCCTCTACCTCCACTGAGATCTCACACTGGAGACCAAACAGCAAATGATGGGGGTTTCAACTTTGTGCTTTTATACCAACCTAATAACTGAGGTCTAATCCTGATGAAATAAAGCTCCTTCACTGCACTGCTCACGATCCAAACAATAAAAGAAACAACGAGGGGAGAGAAGATAAAGCAGAGGCACAGACAGAGAGGCCAGGAGAAGAAAATATAACCTCAGAAGACTTAAGAACACAGAGTGTAACTAGGGAGCAGCTGAAGGACAGACACTTGCCACCCACTGACCTTCCCCTTCACTACAGCCCTGTCTGCTCAAAGAATGCTCCAAATGCTCACAGGACAGGACAGGGGGGAGTGACAGCATCCTCAAATATGGGCCATGCCTTAAAACCTGGGAAGTCCCTGATGCTTTAGGGGCTTGTGCCCCAAGATTTGAGATCTGAGCTGCGAGATTTGAGATACAAGTTTGGAGCTGCAAGATTTGGGGTTGGAACTGCGAGATCTGGGATTGGAGTTGGAAGATCTGAGGTTGGAGTTGGAAGATCTGAGGTTAGAGATGCAAGATCTGAGGTTGGAGCTGCAAGATCTGGGATTGGAGCTTCAAGATCTGGGGTTGGAGCTGGAAGATCTGGGGTTGGAACTGGAAGATCTGAGGTTGGAACTGCGAGATATGAGGTTGGAACTGCGAGATTTGGGATTGGAGCTGGAAGATCTGAGGTTGGAGTTGGAAGATCTGAGGTTGGAGTTGGAAGATCTGAGGTTGGAGCTGCAAGATCTGAGGTTGGAGCTGCAAGATCTGAAGGTGGAGCTGGAAGATCTGAGGTTGGAGCTGGAAGATCTGGGGTTGGAGTTGGAAGATCTGAGGTTGGAGCTGCAAGATTTGGGGTTAGAGCTGCAAGATCTGAGGTTGGAGCTGCAAGATCTGGGGTTGGAGCTGCGAGATCTGAGGTTGGAGCTGCACGATCCGAGCTACAAGATTTGAGACTTCCTTGCCTCTCTGACACTGGGAAGGATGGGTGGTGACCTAAGCTCAAATCTCCCAGCAGAAGCCACTGGATTTTGTCCCAGGCTGTGCACAGACCCTCCCAGAGCCCAGGTTTGCTCTGCTGACCCTGTTTGGGCTGGGCAGGGTTGGCTCAGTGGAACAAACCCCCTGTGGAAGGCGAGGCTGGAAGAGCAGCCCAGCACATCCAACCCCTGGAGGGGGGAAAAACCCATTTCCCGGGATGGTTTATGGCATCCTCTTTTTCCCCACGTAGAATATGAATAATGTTGATGGTGACAGAGCCTACAGGCAATAAAAATGCCTTTGCAGGTATCAAACAGCTCCAAACTTTGCTTTGGCTCTCTGCCAGCTGCCACAGCCAGCCAGCACTTCCCACCCCAGCACCAGTGACCAATAACATGGTCTTACTGGTTCCCAGTGAGAAAACACATAGAAAACCTATTACTTTTTGATTTTTTTTTTGTAATCACCTGAAAACCAGAAAGGAAGGAATTTTTTTCCCAGACACACACCCTTGCTTTAAAGATGTATTTCTAATGGATAAGGGAAAATCTCATTATTCACTTATTCAGCTGCCAAGGCTCCAAACAAGAACAGAGGTTGGGAAGCCAGACAAGGAAAAAATTTCTGCTTTTATTATCATCCCTTGTCCAAAGAGCATGTGAAGGCTCAAACCAAGTGTCCAGGGCTCCCCAGTGCTAAACTGTTCACAGCATTTTTTAAAGGATTTCTAAAAAGAACCTTCCTGTGGGAATAAATAAATAAAAAAAAAAGATGAAACAAGAAAGAAACCAGATTTTTGAGGGGAATTGGAATTGCACAGCATGCAGCTTAAGCAGATTTGGCCAAGTGGTGAGGAGCTGCATTTCAAAGCAGAAAACCACATTCCACCATCTCTGCTGCTATTCCCATTTTTTAAGCAGCACACAATTAGACAAAACACTTTGTGTAAACTAAGAAGTCATCTTAAAAACATTTCCAATTTCACATCTCCAGATCATAAAAGCAAGAATCAAGTTTCCTCCACTGAAGGAAGTTTCCTTCATTCCCTTCAATGCAGAGCCCAGTTTGGAAGAGGGCTCTTGGAAGAATTACCCCGGATAATTTCTTCCTGTTTTCCCTTAACTTTTCATTTCCTGATTATTTTTCCCTGGTTTTGTAGACCACTGTGAGCTGGTTTCCATAAAATTATAATCCACTAAGAGTCAAATGGGGTGTTTCTTCATTTTTCACACACAAATTGACAAAAAACCCATTTCAGTGAACACCCAAGTGTAACAGTTATCCAACACCACATAGGTTTTTCTTACAGGTCAAATACTTTGGGATTGAAGGCATCAAGAAGCCCTAAAAATGGGTTGTTTGATGGCATTTTGATTGTTACTTTTCCTTATTTAAAGCAAGCACCGAGACCTGTTCTTTAGTACCCATAAATGCTGTGTCTTCCCATTCAGTAAAAAGGAGAAGCACATGGAAGATCAGCTGCAGAGATGGGATTGGAAGCTCCCGGATTCTGGGACAACCTTATCCATGGACACGTGAAAATGTGTCCCCAAGGCTCAGTTATTGGCACATTTGCCACATATCCTGCAAAATAAACGTTCAAGAAGTAAAACCATCAACAGCCAAGGCACAAACATCTGTTTTAAGGAACACGCCGTGGGCTGGGAACACAACAACCTTTGCCTTTCCACCCAGGATTGGTTCAATGAGCCAAGTCCAGTCACTTGTGTGGACAATGTTATCTAAAAACTGGGATCACTGCACTCACACACTCACAGGAACACAGTGTGCACGAACATATGGACATTTATAACAAATTTATATGTCTAGCTCGCCACTAGAGGTAAAACTGCAGATACTGAGTGTTCTGCTCAACAGTTGGAAAGTTTCCACTTCCACACTTTTTGGAAAATGGGAAATATAATTTGCAAGTCTTAATAGTTAACAGAAGTGCTGCTTTACACCTGGCCTTATTATTTTGTGAGATAGGAACCCAATATTCGGTCACCTGACGTGTTTTAACACCTGCACTGATTTCCTGGCCCCAGTGTCTTGGGTCCATTTGCTGTTCATAAGTAGAACAGAGGAGAATTAGGGGGCTGGTGGGCTGAGAAAGCTTCACCCTGAGTTCCAGCAGCATTGAAGCTGTGCTTGGACATCTGATCCCTGACTTCACAACACACTCCAGCTTTACCCCTTGGCACAGCAAAACCCAAAGCACAGAAGGAAATTTTCTATGTGCTGGGCAGTCTGGCCCAGAAAGTCCAAGTATCCAGTTCAGGATCTGTGTGTGAGTCAAGAAATACAGGTTAGAGGAAATAAAAAGGATATATCTGTAGGTTAAATGTAAAAGCAGCAGCTGATAGAAAAGGAGATGCTCTTACTCACGATTCAGTTGACCAAAGCCAAACACAAAAGATTTAAAATACAGTCTATGATTTAATCCACATGACACAATTTAAAGCTCTTCAGAACAAAGCAGGTCCATTCTGACCCATATTTGCCTCCCAGCCTCCTAGGAAGCTCACCTTTGGATCAAGAGGATTCCTGGAAGAGGAAAGGGGAAAGAATACCAAGCTTGTTTTAAACTTTCCTGAAGAGCCTGTCAGGCAACTTTCTCCTCAGGCAGACATGGATACTCTGGAAAGGAGGGAAGAGGGAGCTGAACTGAGCCCACACCACTGCTGGGGAAAGGTGAGGGCAACAGACTGGTAAGGCTGGAGCTCTGAAAGCACTGGAGAAAGGCCCTTAGAGAGGCCATGGAAAGGTCTGGGAAAGGCTGGATGAAGGAACAGCAGAACAGAACAGGGTGGTTGAACCAGTGACCCAAACTGGTCCCACCAGCAGCACTGTCAGCAAACTGGGAGCACAGCAGCTGCCAGCACAGCCACGGGGGCAGGAGGGCCCTGTCCTGGAGCCCAAGCCTTGAAATCCAGGTGGAAAGACAAAACTCAGATCTTTAAAATGTTATTAAGGCAGAGGTGTGAGGTTTCATTGATGTTTCAAGTCCACAGGAGCAGGAATTGGGCTCAGCACCACCTCACTGGTGCTGCCTCCATCACTCCAATCATCTCTGCAAGTTCATTAACTACAAGTAAAATAAGTTTTTTTTTTGTGCTGAACCTCTTGGCTTTGCAAACACGATGAGATTTCTTTAAATCCTCAAGAAAAGAGGGGATGCTGCTGAGCTGGGCACCACCTGCACATGCTGTGCCTGCAAAGGCTGCACCATAAGTAAAAGAGAAGAGGGAATGATATATTCCCAATTTAATGCTCAGAAACGGAGGTCCATGAAATTTAAGCCACTTGCCCGAAGTCACACCAGAAAACAAGAACTCAACCCCATTTCCCACTTTGCAGAGCTGTTTTCCAGAGCCTTTTGTAGGGCTGGTAAATGTTATTCCAATGGCTTAACAACTAAGGCTGGGGGAAGCAGGAGAGGAAAAGTGATCTAAGAGAGAAAATAAAAGTCCCTCCTGTCAAGAAGAGTATTTTACACCCCTGATTAACAATGCAAGAGAGTAAAATATTTAAAATGCGATTTCCTTTCCCAAAACAAAGCTGGCACAGAAGACAAACCTGCAGCTCAATCATTAAAAAAAAAAAATAAACTGAAATCTTGGTATTTCATGCACTGTTTGCCTGGGCAATGCCACCACCTTGTGGTCTGCACAGTCACACTCTGCTCCAATCTGAATGCCTTTAATAGTGAATAAACCCAGAGCTGTTTTTGCTCTCTTTTGAGAGAGCTCTGCTCAGACTTCACTCCTGAGCAGCCCCAGCAGCTCTGCCTGGGATGTTCTGGTGGCATTTAATGCTGCACGAGGATTTACTCACTGTTCCTACAAATACCTGTTCCCAACACCAAGCCACACTCCCTGACTGAACATAACACCTCCTACTCATGTAACCCTCAAAAAAGGGCCTTTTTTACTGTTATTCCAACAAAACCTCCCTTTTAGCCTTCTGATCACGCTGTATTCCAACAGACTTTCCCATCTTAACTTTTCCATACAGCATTTTAAGGTCAAACTAACCCTTATAATGTCTTGCCACCCCGAGCAGTAAATCTACACTTGGCTTCCCAGGTGATGCTTCACAGAAATGTTTGCTCAGTTTTTATGTCCTGAGCAGAAATTCAGTATTCTGGCATTGTTTTAGAGCCTGGCACTAGTGGTGGGAGGATGGAACATTTCCTGACACACACAGGAGAATATGTCCTCTGTAATAATGGAATTACTTCAGCACTACTGGCAGAGCCAGATCAAAAGTTAATCCTCCACAAACTGAAAATATTGCAACTCTCAACCTGTTTTTTCCTGTCACAGAACTCTATAAGTCAGCCATCCCCTGGAAGGATGGGGAGCACTTGGATAGCTGCTGGTCTTGGAGAAAAAGCCAAAACTAAGCAAACAAAAATAAAGTGGAAAACAAACATCCTCTTCCCCCCCAACCCAAAAAAAAAAAAAAAAAGAGAGAACAAAAAAACTCCCAAAAACCCAAACCAACAAACAAAAACCAAACCAACAAACAAAAACCAAACCAACAAACAAAAAAACCAACCAACCAACCAACAACAACAAAAAAACCAACCAAACAACAACAACAACAAAGAACAAAAACCCAACCAAAACAAAAACAAACAAACCCCAAAAACATAACAAACAAGCAAACAAAAACCAAAGAAAAAAACACAAAAAAAAGGTAAAAAAAAGGAGAAAAAAACCAAACCAAACCAGCAGAAACATCCCCAACAAAGACCACACACTAATTACTGTCTGTCTTGGGAGTTCTAGATGCAACTTCTCCGATGAATTTAAGGCACATCCTTTGGCTGTAAGGTTTTGGACATGTTGCCCGTTTCAAATATGAAATTATGCACATTTGGGTGTTTTTCCAGGACAGTGACTTGTTCTGCAGGTCAGTGGGGGCCACTCTGCCAGGCACTGGAGCAGGAGCCTGGTTTTACAGCCCCACTCAGAGAAATTTGACATGATGTCCTCAATCAAAAGCAAATTTCAGGGAGTCTGGGGCATGAGAAGTCTCTGTCCACACTGAAATTTTGAGGATTTTGCCCCTCCAGGCACAAGTGGCAGTGCGGGTTTGAAGTGATGCCATGCACCCAGAGCTGTTCTGCACAAAGTGGCACTGCCTTCTGGATTAGAGCCAGATTCCAGTGCCCACACAACCAGCTGGGGCAGAAAATGGAGGATTAACAATCCCAGGTTTTGCTAAGGAGGTCGTGCCTTGGAAGTTTGGCTGAAGACCCTCAGGTGACAGGCAAAAAAAAAAAAAAAGAGTAGATATCAAAGTCCTCATGTTTGGTCTCAAGATATTTATTGCAAAATTCAGTCCTACTCTGACTAGAAAAAGCAGATCTGAAAGTGCCATAAAACTATAAAAGTGGGTTTGATGCCTCCTGGTGATTTAATCAAGACATCCTGTGTGATGGCAGCACAGGTTCTTTCCAGGACACTGGAGCACAGGAGCATTTACAGCATTTTTCCCTGCCCTGAACAGCACAGATTGGCTCAGGGTAACACCAGAGCCAAGGGCACACATTCCAAGGAAAAGACACTCATCAGGGGGCAGAATTATATCCTTATTATTAATTATATTATTAATTTGTGCTGCAACTCTTTGATGAAATAAAAACCTCCCCATTTCACACCTGTTTGACCAGCTAATTCTGGACTCCTCTGTGTCTAAAAAGAAGTTTAAAACTTGTACCTCTACCAGAGAAAACCATCCTGTGCCACCTTTATGCCTTAATTCTCCGGGCAATACCCCCCTTCTTGGATAAAATAAAAGACATGACCCATCCACGCCAGTGGAAAAATCAAACCTGCTCTGGCACAACACCCTCTCTGCTCACCCCATCCCATCAGCTGGAAACGAGGGAGGGAGAAAAACAAACAAGAAAAAAAATGTAGAAGTGGAATATTAGCTTGTATTTTCTATTCTTACCTGCCTAAATCCAATCTATAATTCTGTGATTTTAAGATAGATAAGAATATGAAGTGCAGTGGCTGCAGCTCCCTCAGCAGACACTTTCTCTGCAATAAAAGCATCTTCCATTTATCATGTACACTGGGAAAAAATAGAACTTAAGCAGAGAACATTATGAATATTTATGAACTTCTCTATATGCAGGCCTTAGTGTTTTACCTCAGGATACCTCTAAGGACATTGAGGAGGAGTTTCACTGCTCATTATTTCACCATTACACCAGTTACAGTAAATCCAGCTGAACTGGAAACCCAAAAAAAAGGCCAAGGAGGTGTTATCACAAAAAAGAAGGAGCAGATTAACCCCATCACAGCCCTTCCCCAGGCAGAAAAAGCAGTTTTTGGGCAAGACCACAGCAAACTGCAAACCAGCAAGAGGAAGCCACAGAAAAAAAACCCAAACACTTTGACCACCATAAAAAGAGGAAAAAAGGAAGCTGGAAGTGCTGCCCAGCTCTTTCTGGTGTTTTTACAGCACTTAAAATGCTATTTTACATCGGGGCCTCGAGGTGCCACTGTCAAGGAAAAATATTGTCTTAAGGGCGAATTTCCGGCAGCAATTTCAATTTCAAAACTAATTTATTTGGAAGGAAGCGAATTTGAGCCTCCTCGTGTCGAGATTAACAAAGGTCCGGCAGAAAATACGGGGTTTTATCAGCAGATCAGAGGTGGGTGGGTGTTCAGATCCTGTTTTCACAGCTGCAAATGCAGCGGGCAGACTGCAAAGGTCGGGGCTTGGGAAGCTTCCATAGGTGGCAGCATTACCGCAGGATTTTAGGGAGAAATCCAGAGGAGCAGGACGGTGCTTCAGCATCGACAGGAATCTCTCCTGTGGGAAAAACCTTCTAGGAAATAATTACTTTATTCTGCAGCCGCTCAGCCCGGGCTGCCACACAAACCTGGAGGGAGGATTTAAAAATCCAGGAGAAAGGCTGGAATTCCATCCAAACAAGGTTGGATTGCTAATGTATAGATTTTAATAGGCCTGTAATTAATTACCAATAAAGTCAGGCTTTAATTCCACAGGCAGAATTAGGGGGGTTGCCCCCCAACAGAGTCTCACTCACAACATATTTAAAGCCAGTGTCCCCCCACAATCCATAAAGCAGCAGAAACCTCTAAAAGCTGATTTTCCTCAGTTGTCCAACTGCTTCATCAGCTTCATTTGTGCATGTGATTCAGAATTCCTGC
This sequence comes from Neopelma chrysocephalum, assembly GCF_003984885.1. Lineage (NCBI taxonomy): Eukaryota > Metazoa > Chordata > Aves > Passeriformes > Pipridae > Neopelma > Neopelma chrysocephalum. The sequence continues at coordinate 199,089 of NW_020897837.1, read as the reverse complement.
TTCCCCTTTCTCATCTTTATTTTAGGACCTAAAAAAACGTCCCAAAGGAAGCTGCCTGTTATCTCAGTGCTGCTGTTCCAGAGCTGCCTGAGCCCCTCATGCCTTTGCTTCCCTCTTCTGGCTGATTTCATCCCAAAATATAAGGAGAAAATGGCCAAGTATAAACTAATATTTTTAGAGAAGGGTGAAAAGATTCCCTGTTTTACAAGCTGTGCTGGATCATCAGTTGAAAACTGAGATTTGGGATAGAAATTGTGAACAGAACTTCTCCTCAAACCTCCCTCCTGACCCAGCTGAGTGTCCCCACACCAAGTGTCACCCTCAGGTCCATCAAGGACAAACACCCTGAGTTCCTCTGGAGAACCTGGAAGTGTTCCTGGATTCAATATTTACCAAAATGCCACCTCTGTGAACACACAAATGGGACAGACCTGATCGAGTCTGTCCAGGATTTCTCTTTGAAAGGACCCAAAACAAATCTCCAAGTTGATTTTCTTTTCCAATTCGATTCTCATTTGAAGCATTTTGAGAATTTTGACAGGCTCCTATCTGAAAAAAATCACAAAAAACTTTAACATTAATGGAAATCTCACATAAATTCTCATTTTGGCAATGAATATTTTATATTTTTGACTCATAAATTCTCATTTTGGCAATGAATATTTTATATTTTTGACTATACAGGTATGAAAGTTAGTTATAACTTGTCTGGGCTTCCCTCCTGTTTCACAGCATTTTAACAAACAGCTGCCATTCCTCCTAAAAATAGGGGAAGTTTGCATTTTTCCTTTAGATATTCATAAAACATTTTAAAAATCTGATTTTTCTGTTGTTGTTTTCGTTACTCTCCATCTCCCTTCCAGCACAGCTCTTCTCATTTATCTCCTCCCTGCTTATTACACTGAAATTCCCTCTTTAAAAAACTGAGCCCAAACAAACTGCCACTCTTATTTTGGTACATTTGCCCAGAATTTTCTAAACACTCTCCCTAAAGCACAGGGATGTCTTGTACCAGAACCCATCCTTGCTAGAAAGGATCAGATCAGTGCTCTGTGAGCTCCCCAAAATCCAGGGAATGATGAGGAATTGATTTTTGTTTCCTTAAAGCCAACTGAAAAACGCAACAAGCCCACAATTGATTGTTCTGCCTGGTCCACGCCCCGAACTTAATTAACTATTTAATTAAAGAAGGAATGAACTCTGCAAGCAGAATGTGGTGGGGGTCATACCATGAGCTCTTCCTCCTGGAGATCAGCCAGGCAGGAAGGGAGCTGGGAGTGTGGATTGACAGGCAGCTGAACAGGAGCCAGAGTGTGCCCAGGGGGACAAGAGGCCAATGGATCCTGGCCTGGCTCAGGAACAGTGTGGCCAACAGGTCCAAGGAAGTGATTCTTGCCCTGGACTCAGCACTGGGGAGGCCACCCCTGGAGTGCTGTGTCCAGTTCTGGGCCCTCAGCTCAGGAAGGACATTGAGGGGCTGGAGCAGGTCCAGAGAAGGGCAACAAGGCTGGGGAAGGGACTGGAGCACAAGTGCTGTGAGGAGAGGCTGAGGGAGCTGGGGCTGTTCAGCCTGGAGAAGAGGAGGCTCAGGGGAGACCTCCTCACTCTCTGCAACTCCCTGACAGGAGGGGGGAGCCAGGGGGGGGTTGGTCTCTTTTCTTAGGCAACCATCAGCAAGACAAGAGGGCTCAGGGTCTTCAGCTGTGCCAGGGGAGGTTTAGGTTGGATATTAGGAAGAATTTCTTTGCAGAGAGGGTGATCAGCCATTGGAATGGGCTGCCCAGGGAAGTGGTGGATTCTCCATCCCTGGAGGTTTTTAAGAAGAGACTGGATGTGGCATCAGTGCCATGGGCTGGGAACCACAGCGGGGTTGGATCAAGGGTTGGACTTGATGATCTCGGAGGTCCCTTCCAACCCAGCTGATTCTGTGATTCTATGACTCTATGATTCCTCTTCTCCTCCCTCCCTCCCGACATCCCCTCGGGTTTTGTCCCCTCAGCAGCACAGAGGCCTCTCTTTGTTGCAGCTGCAAACACTGGTGGCATTGACTGAAGGGTTCATGTGGCCAAAAATAACGGAGCAAGTGTCCCTTCTGTCCGGAGCCATCCCTGTCCTCGTGCTTGGCACGGCCCTGGAAATCCAACACCTCCTCAGCTGGGAGAGAGAACCCAAGAGCCTTGTGTACATTTAAAGGGACAATTACTTGGTTTTCCTCCATGTGTTGAGTGTTTTTAAAGAGTTTTTTATGGCTGTGTATTTTTCAGAGAGTTATTTTTGTTGTTCTCGGCCAAATTCCACGAAGGGGAATTGCTCCCTGCCTTGAATCTCCCAGTTTTATAGAGAATCATGGAATGGTGGAATCCAGTTCCACCCCATGGGCAGGGACACCTTCCACTAGCCCAGGTTGCTCCAACCTGGCCTTGGACACTTCCAGGGATCCAGGGGCAGCCACAGCTTCTCTGGGAATTCCATCCCAGCCCCTCCCACCCTCACAGGGAGGAATTTCTTCCCAACATCCCATCTAACCCTACCCTCCTTCAGCTTATGATGTTTTCCATTTTGTTTTCTTTTACAATTTTTCTGACATCACACGAAAACTCTCCCATAGAGCCAAAAGACTCACCCATAAAATCTTATCCATGGAGTCAAAAGACTTTCAGGTCCTAATTAGTAAATAACAATTCCAGTCATCCCTGCAGCAAAAAAAAAAAAAAAATCAGGTTTCTTAAAAGTTGGGTGCAGTAAGATGACCAAAATGCATAAGCCTGCCCAGAGAAGCCATTATTGTTCCTACTTTTATTAAAAAAAAGGAAGGAAGAAATGAGATGACTTGCTCAGCTCACACAACAAACGTGAAACAGAACAGGGAACAAAATCCAGATCCCTTCAGTTCCTTGTCAGCCTTCTAATGAAGAACTCACCCTTGATTTTTATGAAGAAGAACTGTAGGATCAGTCTCCTTTTTATCCATGCTGGAAGATTTTCACTAAACAGAAATCTAGCCCAGAAATGGCTGCACTTCAGTGCTACGTGAAGCAGATCCCACAATTGATACAACTTGAAAAGCAAAAAGGGCAGTTCCAGATTAAAAACATTATAAAATCATTAGGATTGCAGATGACCAGGGAATAAAGCTTTGTTTCTAATAGTGGTTAACTGTTTTTAACTTCTCATTCAACTCTGGGATGATCTCTGACACGATGCAAGTGAAAACACTCGCCTGGATTGTTCCGAGGACGTGGATCAGGACAAAGTGAGGAACAACAACACTGAGCAGTGCACGTAGCTGGACCCTCTCTAGGAGTCCTAGGAACATCAGAGGCTGGGAAAACAAAGGTCTGATGGTTTATTACTGCTGTCAACACAAGTCCTAGGTGGGTTGGAATGCTCCTCGTGGAGCTCTTGGTTTGAGTTGTCTCCTGGCCAAACCCACATTTCTAAATGCAGGGAGTAGCACTGGATAAACATCATCCTGGTTCAGGCAGAGTTATGGATGTCAGGCTGGGCCCTGTGGATGGTGTTTTCCAATCCACTGTTTATTGCTTCCCCAGCCTCCCCCTCGAGAGAGTGTCACATCAGTTCCAGAGGAATTTGGTGAGGAATCCAGAATTGATGCATTTCAGGACTCACTCACAGCCACAGGGTGAATAAACCCCCCATCCCAGCGACAGCAAAAGCAGGGGGCTTATTCCACAGGGGGCCCATTTGATTTGGAGCACTGTGCATCACTCAATCCAGACATGCCACCAACCCCAGCAGCTTCCTCTGGCTGGGGAGGGAGGAGTGGGCAGGCTCTGGGAGCTGCACATTTGGCAGCGCTGGATGAAACTGGTGCTACACCCAAGGCTGCTGCAACAGCTCTGCTGGTGCTGGCACTGCCCAGGGAAACCAGGGGCAACAGAAGCAGAGGAAGAATCTATTTGAAGCTGCTGCAAAACGAGCATTTTCTGTGCTGGCTGGTCTGGTTTCTTGTGGCAGAGCCAAAGTCCAGTTGTCTCGTTCCTGCTCTGAAGGGACAATAGAGATACAGTGCTTTAAGCAAACAATTGCCTCCTTATGCAATGTTCCAGCTAATGCATGGAGAACTCAGCAAAAACACGGCCAAAAAAAGAGAGAAAACAGGAAAATGAGAATGAGTAGGTAGGTGACTTGAGGAATGAAAGGCTCTTTTTGAGCAAGAGAGCAGAGACAAGATGTTAGGGCTGTGGCACCTCATGGCTTGCTGCTTCCTCTGAGGGCAGAGAGAGGTTTTTATGTGTGCTTTAAACTGAAGTGCTAAACGTGCTAAAATAACCTGGTGTGCAGAGGGTATCAGATGACAGGTTTTTAGAATGACCTGATTTGTGGAGGGTCCAGGTAAAACAAAGTTCTGATTGCAACAAGTACTACCGAGGATCCCTAAAGAACCTGCCTGTCTCCAGTGTTGGGTAACAGCAGGCAGAGAAGATTCTGCATTACATTTTATTTTTATGCTGGGAAGGGAAGTTTTCCAAGCCTTGAAATGCACTTTTTTTTCCACAGTGTAGTGAAAAACTGAGGCCTTTCAAAACCCTTTTGTTGTTGCTTGGCAAAGTGCAGAGAAAGAGACTCAGCTTTTGCTGATGATGGCCAGCAACAAATTTAATTAGGGCACTGGTTTGCAATGTGACAGGCTAAGTTCAAGATCTTGGGCAGAATCAAGCAGAACAAGAACTTAAATTGAGCCTCTTGTGGGAAACACTTGCTAGGAAATAATCAAATTAAAATGCTGTATCTTGCTTTCTTATCTTAGATCATTTCCTGGTGATCACAGCCTTTCTTTACATAAAATGTTATAATTAGCTTCATCTCCAGGTATGGTAAGATATAATTGCCATTGATGTGTTTGATTAAAACTTATTATTGTGCTCACAATATCGATAAGAGCTGCTCAAATCAGCTCTGAGAAACCAAACACTGCTTTGCTGAGCCCCAAATGTTTCATTTGAAGCCCTGTAGGCTCCGTGAACTTCCCCATTTTACCTGGAACTAATTCATTGTTCCTGCAGCCTTTCTTCTTGTGTCTTCTTGGAAACACAACTGATAAACTTGTTGGGTTCCCAGAGCCCCTGCAGAGGTCCAGGGAACTTCCAGTTGGTGGGAAATATTTCCAGTTGCTGTCCAGTTTGGACTGAAACCAAGTTTTGGAAAGATGATCCAGAAATACTTTGACTTTTTGGGCAGAGGGTAATTTTCTGGCACTGAATATTTCTGTGCATTCTTTCGTGGCTCAGATTTGCCTGGAGAGCAGCTCTGTATTTTCCAAGAGTAGCTCTCATTTGCCATCCAAATTCTTATCACCTCTTGCAGTTGTGATAAAATATGGAATGTGACAAACTGGGTTATTCTAACCTTGTGGGTTTGTCCATTAGGGCTGTTCAGCCTTGGATTCAATGTCACCAAGGAGAGGGGGATCTGTACAAAAAGCAGGAACAAGGAGCCTGGTGAGCAGGAAAACTTGGAAAGTCTGGTCTCCAAGACACATTTGCCTCACAGTTGGTTTCTCCACTGCCTAGTAGGATGCAAACTTTGATTAAGATGTTTCCCACAGATAAATCACTTGAACACCACTTTTCCAGTGTGGATTCTCTGGAGTTTAACAAGCCCAAACTCTCTGTGCAGCCTCTGTCAGAGAAGGCAAAAATTCAATCCCATTTTCTCGAAGCTGCAAGCTGTTGAATATCCTTGGAACATCCATTACTACAAACCCTAATTGGAATTGAGCTGAAAGCTCCTCTGAGGAAGTGGGCAGACAGAGCATGAATGTGTCAGCCTCACCTTTAAGCAAGGGGGAGAAGATTACTTTTTATTTCAGTAACCAAAAAGGAGAAACAATGAAACTGCAGAAATGCAGCTTTATCCCGGGGGCTGGCTCAGTGCTGGGAATAACACTTGGAGCTCCGTGCAAACTCTCCATCTGCTGTTAAGCAAAGTGAAAGGAGTCAAATGAAGCACTTTTTAATAATTAAACCTTGCACTGGTGGCTCAGATGGACTCATTTCTCTTTGCATGCAGCACGCTGGGCAGATGTTACGTGACTAATTATTGCAGTGCCTGTCAGACACTGTCAGCTGGAGCTTGTGTCCTTGTGTGACCATGCTCTGAATTCCACCTGGTTTGTACTGCTGGCTCCTTTCAAAGATCCCTGGATGTTTAGTTCTGGAATTCTGCATACTTGTGTTTGCCCAAGAACAGGTTCACGTAGTTTAAATGAATTCATAATCGAGTATCAGTAAAGGAATTGTTTACTTTTCTATTCCTCCATCCTCTTGGAGTTTCTTATAAAGTAACTTTGGGTTTAAAAAATAAAGGCTTTTTTCCTTTTCCCCCTGGGATGGAACTACTCAGGTCCCTTTATTGATGGGCAGAGAAAGCAAGAAACAGGATCATGTCAAAACCAGCATGTACAGGGAACCTCCAAGGGAAATTTGTTCTATTCCAGGTAGTGAAGTGCAAAGATGATAAAGGCACAGAAAGAGAAAGGAGGGAAGATCAATAAGGAGAGTAATTCAGGGTTGTCTAGGATTTTTAAACAGTCTCTAGTTGGCCACTGTTAAACAACTTGCCCTTTTCCTGTTTCTCTGGGGCTCTCTCCACGTGAGCTGTGTGTGCTCAGCAGCTCTGACACTGCCTGGGAGCACCAGGTAAGGAAAAGTGAGGAACCTGTGTGTGGAAACACTTCCTGGGAGTCTGGACCTTTGCCTCTTCATGCTGCTGCCAGCAGAGCACATCACTGCATGCTCTCCCTGATTAAAGCAGCACGACAAGCCTGCGAGTCTGATTCATCACTCACACATTTACCTCCGTACAGAGAATCCACACCAGAAAAATGAGGATCTGTGCCCTGGCTCCCTGCAGGGCTGTCACACCCCAATCTCTGTGCTCCTGCAGCATTCCCAGCACCACCATCTGCTGCTTCCAGGACCCTTCACATCACATAGGGCTGAACACTTGCCTCTGGTGTGGGGGGTCCCAGGTGACAAGGGACACTGTTCAAAAACCAGAGCGTGTGGTTTCCAAGGGCCTGCCACAGGGTCCTTCTCCTGAGGAACATTCCTCAGTCAGATCTCACACACCTTCACCCACAGATGAGCTCCCTGCACCCCAAGGGTAAAAAGGGTAAGAAATGTGATTCCAGCAGGGCTAAATGCAGCCATGGTGTGCACTGAGGGTGGCAGAGCAGACTGCCCAGCCACAGTTCCCACCTGGCTGAGGCTACGTTTCCTTCTATCCCTGGTGAAGCATCTGCCTGGCCTTGTTGGGAGGGAGAAAAACAAAATTCAGTGTGTGTGCTGGTGACTCGGCCCCAGAGGTGCTCAGAGCACAGTGAGGAACTCCCTCAGACCAGGAGACAAGTTGAGTTCAAGCCTGTGCACCACGAAGTGTTTTTAAACATGTTATAAATGTTTCATCTGATGAGCTGGTTAGGGGCTCCCATCCTCAATTTATTTCCAATCAAAAAACTAGGGACAGAATCCATTTGCCCAAGGTCTCCAAGGGAATCAACAACACAGCAAGGATAAGAACTAAGGATTTCCTGCCCGATCTGCAAACCACACCTCTCTCCTGTTTACAATGTGAACTTATTCCCAAGCAGAAAAGCCATGTGAATGGAACAATTCATTCTGCTGTTTTGGCCTCCCTTCCTTCCCTTCTCAGTTCATTCCTGGCATTACCTCCAGGTCCTTACAAACCTGGTACCAGAAGAACTGGGGGGACAAACCAAAGCAAGCAAACATTTCAGGTGCAAATACTCGAATAATGTTTGCGAAATCAAATTCGAAACACTTCAAAAATACCCTCAAAATATCGTGCTCTTGTTAATGAAAAACGAAACCAAAAGGTAAATGAACTCCTACATCAAGGAGTAAGTTAATGAATGACTAAAGCCAATCATGCTACTTACCTGCACATGGCATTTTCTGCATGACTTGAGCAATACTACAGTGATAGTGTTACTACTCAGAGTAAATTACTAGTTCAGCTTAAGAATCAAGAGTTTTAAAGAGATAATATCTTCAGGCTCCGTGCATTCACTTTCCTTTTTTTTTGGTTATGTTTTTATTTTAGAAGTCACATTTTTACCTTTCCCTCTGGAATCCAAAGCTAAAAACTCCAGGAAAAATATCAGCTGAATTTCTCCTGCCTTTTTATGATTCCAGGGCTCAGGACATCAGTGTGTTCACACCCTTTAAACACCATGAGAGGCTGATTGAACGTACCAGGCTTGTCTAGAGCTTAGGTCCAAGAGCAGGAATGCCCAAGTTCAAAGGCTCCAGTGGCATTTTATTCCAAATGATATATTTAATCATGATCTCTGTTTTTTAAGGAGCATTTCTCCTGGCAAGGAGTGATGTGATAAGTTCATACTCCCTGCTAGCACCACACGGAGCTACCAATTAACTCCTTGCTGCAAAATGCTGCTAAAATTACAGGCTTCTTCAAAGAACAAACCCAGGATTCCAAAGAGCTGATCCTGCTCCTTTCAGATCAGTTGGCTTTTTATGTGTGTTTTAGTAACAACAGCCCCAGTGATACACCAAGATAACTACAGGGCTCGAGCTAAACTTATATTTATGTCTCCCTTTTGAAATACACCTGTGCAGGCATAATTCTTCCAGCTCCCAGTGAAGGATAATAGCTTGTTAACTTAATTAATGCAGAAAAGTACTTTGCCTCAGTAAGAATCTAAAATAGAAGATGCTAAACCCCACTGGTAAAAATAACAGGGAAATCCTATAGACGGCAGTGTTTTTAACACACT
>NW_020897837.1:186296-190297 GCF_003984885.1 Neopelma chrysocephalum | reverse complement strand
GTCATCCTCTTCTGCTTTTTATCATTGATAATACTTCAATTAAACTGATCAGGGAGGATGATTTTTCCTGCTGTGTGTCCCTGCCCATGGCAGCAGAATTGAATGATCTTTGAGGTCTCTTCCAACCTAAACCACTCCACAACTTCCCCAACAGTGCAGATGCTGGGAACTGCAAGAAACTTTAATTTTTCCCTTTCCAAAAAATAAACCCCAGTGACTTTGGAACTGTCCTAGTGGAATAGGGCACAATAAATATCTTTATAGTGGTCAGGTTTAGGATAGCGAGGCAGGAACTGGAGATGTTTAAACCTTTGTTTAAACCTTGGCTGTAGCTGAAGATCTCTGGCCACTGGCAGCTGGGGCTTTGCAGGTGGAACCTGGTTGGATAATGGCTGTTTATGTGAAATTAAGAGGGGGGAACGGGGGGTGAATATTAACAAACACTTCCCAGGAGTTAAGGCTGTTATTCTGTGAAATTCTGTGCCAAAATGCCATGGAAAGCTCTTGCTGAGACACTTGAAGCTGGATAGAATGAAGGGACTGCTGCAGGGAATTACATTGCCCTGATGTTAACCTGCATGTGACCTCAGATGGCTCAGCTATTACTAAATTCCAGTGATAATTTTGGTGATAATTGCTCCCTTTATTTCTAAACCGAATTGTTATAATTCATTATAGTCTTGTTTAACAGGTCAAATTACTGGGAAACTAAAGCAGATACAAAATGAGTTGCTGATAAAGTTCTTCTTTGGAGCCTTAGTTGTTTGATCAGTCCTTTGACATTAATGTATATTTTTATTGGCTGCCAGTCACGTTTTACATTTTGATTTTTAGGCTTTTCTAACTTCCACAGCTCACGATTTAGGCTGCTATGAACTGACCCCTCTGTGTGTAGTCCACTGACAAATTTCACAACAAATACAACCAGAAATGCATTTTTGTGGGTCCTTGTTCCTGTAAGTCCCTCCCATTTCCTGGAGGTCTTTAGTCTGAGCTGAAGGGGTTTGTGTATAAAGTAAGAATTAGTAATTGCAGCATGATTGGAGTAGACAAATGCTCATTAAAGCTTTGTGCTGTGGGTGGTTGTGTATAAATTTAACATAATAGAGTTGCTATCCCCCCAGAGCACCTGAGCAAATGCTCAAACTCCAGTGAAATCAAAGTATGTGCTGACAAACTTTGGATCAGAGCTGCAAAACACCCTCTGCCTAATTTACACCAACCATTCATAGTGGTGTGAATACCTGTGTTGTCTGAATTAACAAGCGAGTGAACACCCAAGTGAAGGTTGTGGTTCCTGAGATGTTTTACTAATTACCAGGGCTGTGATTTAATGTTATTTATTTATTAGACTCCATTATATCCTGTAGCTCAGTTAGTTCACAACAAAAACCCGAAATGTTGGAGCCATGATCCATCGTCCTGGCACCATGATATTAAATCTTTTCTAAGAGGGATTTTATTTTAATTATAAGGTATGTACTAAAGCTTCATTAATTTATATTACAGAGCTAATTGCAGGTCTCTGCCTTTTTTATTTTTTTTTATTTTTAGCAACAAAAGTTCTTGAACCAATGCTCATTCTACTATGAGGGCAAATTCTGCAGGAATTATACAGAAGGCAATGGATGAATTGGACTAAATGTGCAAAATTTCCTGTTAAACGGTTGCAGAAGAATTCTGTTTAGGTTGAAAAGAATGTTTTAAAGGAATTCTAAAAGGAACAATGCCAGCTTTCATTCTGAATTTGGTATCAACTAAACATGGCCACAAATTCGTAGAATTCAGTGAATTTGGTTTTGAGCTCTGGGGAACATGGCCCTGGGTGTCAAGGCCAGTGCTGTAGTGATTCAAAAACAGTTTGTTTTCACTGTGACTGTTTCTAAACTTGCAATATGTTTGTTTTTTTAGATTTTTGGCAAAAACGGACTAAACAAAACACTTGGTTCCAGAGATTGCCAAACTTAGGTGAGTTACAGTCCTTATGTATGTTGAGTGCTCTTTCAAACGTTATTGTTGTTTCTAAGTTTGATTTCACTTGTATGTGCCATTTTTTATCAGGGATGTAGCGACAAATCAGCGTTTTTCCAAAGCAGCCTGTAATTTGGGCCAGTTGTGGGTTTCTGGTGGGAGCCTGGCAGTGTATTTGTGTTTTTAGCCGCGTCCAGTTCCCACAGTTCTCTGTTTTGTGCTGGACTTGACCAGCAATTCAATGATCTCTCATTTACAAAAGCAGCCTCTTAGGTGTTTTGAGCTGGAAATGCAAAATTGGTGTACGTGAGGGCTTGGGAGGCTCGTTCCAAGGAGTTTGCGGCAGTGCTGGGTTTGCAGGATGAGCTCATGAATCTCCAAGTGAAATCTGGATTAGCAAGCTCTACCCAGCCCGAGAAGAAAGAAAACGTTTGCACAAACATCTGTGCAGAAAAACTGATGACTTTCACAAGATCTTAAATAGATTGTACTGAATCAATTATCCGAGTCCTGTAGTTTAAGTACAGCTGAGACTGTAACTGGGACCCGGCGAGCTAAAAAGGAGCCTCCATCCTTCCCGAGCCAGCGGGAGCTGTGCCAAGCTGGGCTCGGCTGGAAGCCTTTCTTTGTGGATCTTGCTGGCTGTCAGTGTGAAAGGTGGATGGAGGCTAAAAATGGCTCAGGAGCACGGCTGGTGAATGCAGGGAATAGCAATGAGAACAGAGTGAAATCAGAGCCCGAGCCTCGGACGCCGTGGAAAGCGTCCAAGGGGGTGGAAAATGTGCAGCAAACAGGTTCTGTGGCTACTGCTGCACAAGGGAACGGCAGGAGGAGGGAGCGAGGAAGGGGGGAAAAATCCCAAAAGCAAAGGATAAGTGAGGGGGAGATGCTCTGAAGGACATGAAGGGGAGATACTTGAGTGATACGATGTGTCGGGAAAAGGTGTTTCATCCAGAGGATGGTTGAGCGCTGGAACAGGTTCCCAAGGGAACTGGTCATGGCCCCAAAGCTGCCAGAGCTCCAGGAGCGTTTGGACAACGCTCTCAGGGATGGGGTGGGATTGTTGGGGTGTCTGTGCAGGGCCAGGAGTTGCACTGGATGATCTCTGGGGGTCCCTTCCAGATCAAGATATTCCGTAATTCTAGAGGTCTGGGAGTGCTCGGGCAGCGTTCTCAGGTGTTGAGATTTGGGGACTGGAAGGACTTTTGGAGTTATTCCATGCAGGGCCAGGAGTTGGGACTGGATGATCCTTGTGTGTCTCTCCCAAGTGAGAATGTTTTGTGATCCTGATGGATCCCTTCCAGTTCAGGATATTCCATGATTCTGGATGTCAGGGAGTGCTTGGATGGTATCCTCAGAGGCTGGGACCAGGGGAGACTTTTGGCATCATCCCATGCAGGGCCAGGAGCAGGGACTGGATGATCCTTGCAGGTCCCTTCCAGATGAGGATATTCCATAGTCATAGAGGTCAGGGAGTGCTTGGACAGTGTTCTCAGGTGCTGAGATTTGGGGACTCTTTGCGTTGTCCTGTGCAGGGCCAGGAGCTGGGAGGGACCCACAAGGATCATCCAGCCCCAAGTCGGAATGTTCCGTGATCCCGAGGGGTCCCTTCCAGGTCGTGGTACTCCGTGGAGGGTGGTGCGCCCGGGGGGAGAGGGCTCCCCGGAGGACAGCGGCTCCCTGAGGGGCAGCGGCTCCCGGACACGTGAGCGCGGAGGGGCGGCGGACGGTCGCCGGCGCTGCGAGGGGCGGCCTTGCCGCCATGAGGGGCGGTCGGGGGGCCATGGCGGCACCGCCCTCCCTCATGAGGGCGGCCCGGTTCCCGCCCTGCGCTGACGTCACCCGGAGCTCGGCCGGCGCCATTTTGGACGCTCCTCGCCGGGGGGGCCGGAGCGGGGCCGCCCCAGCCCCGCCGCGGCCGCGCCGCCGCCGCCGCCTCCTCCTTCTCCTCCTCCTCCGCCTCCTCCTCCTCCATCCGCCGCCATCGCCGCCCGCCGCCGCCGCCCGCCCCGCGCCGCCCGCCCCGCGCC
>NW_020897837.1:172559-185896 GCF_003984885.1 Neopelma chrysocephalum | reverse complement strand
AAAAAGGCATGGAAGGAGCAAGGTGGGAGGGGGAAGTGGTGTGTTTTTTGGAGTTGAGGAGCTCGCGGGCAGGGTGGGTCTGTGCGCGGAGTCGCCGGAATGGTTTGGGTTGGAAGAGGGACCCGAAAGCACCTCCAGTTCCCCGCCGTGGGCAGGGACACCTTCCACCAGCCCAGGTCGCTCCAACCCGGCCTTGGACACTTGCAGGGATGGGGCGGCCACAGCTCCGCCGGGCAACCTGTGCCGGGGCCTGCCCGCCCTCCCAGGGCACGATTCCTCCCCCATATCCCATCTAACCCTGCCCCCTTTCCATTCGAACCCGTTCCCCCGTGCCCTGTCGCTACATGCTCCTGTAAGTAGTTTTCCCCCTCCGGGCTTTGGGGCTGGTTTTGGGGTTTATTCCCCAGTTTTCGGGGCTGTGCTGCTGTGCACGGGGAGCTCCCAGGTGCAGGCGGTGGCCAGGGACAGTCGCACCCTCTGAGCATCTGCAAACGCGACTAAAATTGGGCACAGGGTGTAATTAAGTAACACAGGTCTCCTGTGGTGTTTTTTTTCCCTCATTCCTTCTCGTGCTCGCTCCCCATTTTGCATTCCCGAAGTGCTGTTGGTAGCTAGAGGTGTGGATGCAGGAGGTATTTCTTCCCCCTCTTACTTTTCCTCGCGATTCCTTCATTTGGAGATATATTCATCCCCCTCCTCTGCACATGAATTGTCTTTTCAGCGCTTGGCATGTGGAGGAGCAGAGCATGGGAGGCTCTGTGAGGTTTGTGCTTTGCCTTTCCCCCCTACACCATATGCACATGCTCCACCCTCCTCTTGCTGATTTAGTCGCGGGGAGGGGGGGGAAGTGCCAACTTGGTTCAAGTAAATTGTATGGAAAAGAGAATTTCAGCCTGAAGTAGCAGGAACAGTGATTTTTTTTTTCCCTTCCAAGCTGTCCCCTTTAAGTGCTTCCATGGTGCCAGCTGCTGAATGACAAATGAAGAGGTTGGGGGGAAGGAAAGGAAATGGGCTGTAGGATTTTTTTGGGGAATTGTAGAGCTAAAAATAAAAAAAAGGCGTTTTACCATTTCCTGCATAAATGGGTGCTGTTACTTGCCTTCACCTTCTCGGGTTATGCACCTGTAATCCTTCAGGGAAGAATTTAAGGCAAGCAAAAAAAAAAAGCAAACTGCACCCTCTATTCTCATTCTGAGTGACTTGGTCTTTTCTGGAAAGATTATTTTTGGGCTTCTGATTTCCTTCTCGTTGACTTCTTTTTTTCCCCCCCCTCTGAACTTAGGAAGAAGTCTCTCCTGTATTCTTTGTTATCCCCAAAGCCCTCCCAGAGCTCTGGATTAATGTGGCAATGCCATCTGTTGCTCAGCCGGTTCGAGTTGTGTGCAGGAAAAGTTCCATTTTGACAGTGGCTTTCGGGTGGGGGAAGGAAAAAAAAAAAGGGCAGAAAAAAAAAAAAAAAGCCGAGCGAGACAAGCCCATTTCTGTCTCTTCCTGTATGTCCTCAGCCCTGCAGTGATTTGCTCAGAACGAAATGCAAAAGAAATGGGTGGCGATTGTGGTGTGTGTTTTGGTGGCAGGGTTCAAATGAATCACTGCCTTCCGCCGAGGCAGTAATGTTCCTGAAGTTTTCTCTCCGATCCGTTTTCTATGGTAGTAGAACTTGTTCCCATCCGATTGCTTGTTTGCTTTTCTGCTCGGATTTGCTGCCTTTTTTTTTTTTCTTTTTTTTTTTTTAATCGTTGTTTTTCCCAGGCTGCTAATTGCTTTCGTTACCCTCTGCGAAGAGACTCTAAAATTGTGGTAAAATTCTTTTTCTTCAGCCTTTAGCGTGTAGGTTCAGTGAGAGGAGGTTTGGGGAGAGGAGGAAACGAATCGTGTGCTCGGTTTTGTGTTGGAGGGGAGGTTGGAATTTGCCGAAAATGTACAGCTCTGATAATTTATATTTAAAGTTGTTTGGTTTATATTTAAAGTTGTGTGTGTGTGTGTGTGTGTGTTTAGAGGGTTCTGCTAAAGTAGGAAGAGGGTTCCTATGAAATCCGTTTTTAAATTCAGAGTTGACGGTTCTTGGTGAGAGGAGCTTTCGCCCTGCTTGTGCTTCCCTGTTTTCCACAAAACCTTGCATTGAAGGCTGACAAAAACAATATCCAAAGGAAAAAGGTGGGGAGGGTGGTTGTGATTGTGCCTGGGCTCTGCTGAGGAAGTGGGCGTGCTCAGGCTCCCAAATGTGCTCTGCAACCATTGTGTGCGCTGGGGCTGCGCTGGGGGGGCTCAGCTCTTGAATTGTTCCTTTCTTTTTTGCTTTTTCAGGAGCTGGAGGAGGAAATGACATTCAGTGGTGTTTTTCTCAGGTGAAAGGCGCTGTAGATGATGATGTAGCAGAAGGTAAGAGCGATGTTTTCTGCTGGTTTTTGACTTTTTAACTACTTAAGCAGGGAGATGTGGGTGCAATCAGTAAAATACCCCAGTGCTGCTGTATTCGGCTCGAGCAAAGCAAACAGACACTTAATCTGCATTCCCATACCCACAGTCAGGATTAAACTGTGCTTTGAGAGTCCCATTCTGCACACTTGTAAAAAAAGTTCAGGCTTCCTAACTATTTTTGCTGGAATTCTTTTCCAAGATTGTTAAGATTTTTCTGCCACTCAGCTCTTGGCTTGTGTTTTTTCCTAATCTGCAAAACGGGGAATGTGATACTCGCATTCCACAGGGAGGTGTTGTGAGAATTAATTAATAATTGTTCTCTTTGAAGATCTAAGTACTAGATAAAGTAATTTTCCCAATCTTTCCAGCCTCTATTAACCAGAAGAGTAATAAATCTGAATATCTGTGTGTGCTTACCTATTGCAGACAGAGCGGGTTTGTGTTTGAAATGATACTGGAGATTGTCTAAAACTTTCCTGAGCTGGCAGTGACAAGTGTCATCTTCCACTAAGATGGCTGCCTCTGATTGTCCCTGCAAAAACTGGGCTGGTTATTTGCTTTTCCTTGGATTTGGGAGGGTCAGAGGAATGGTCCTTTTCTCTGTGCTGGAGAGCAAAATCTCCTGTGATCTTTTTTGAGGGAAGTCCCTCTGACTTTGGAATTTCTGTGGCCACAAAGTCTTGTTTGCACAAGGCAGCCTGTAAGATCATGAGTTAAAATGTTTCTTTTGCAAGCAGTTGGCCTTGTCACTTATGTAATTCCTGTTTTTTTTTTTTTTCTTTTTTTACATATCTTGGATGCTCTGACTTACAAGTGAGATTAATGTTATATTTAGAAAAGCAGTAACTACAGTTTCCATTATTTCCCCATTTGACATGTGGTTCAAATTAGCTTCCAAAGGCCAAAAAAAAGACCAGTATAAACATGAGTGACTTGTTTTTATTTATTAGTTGCAGCATGTGGCAAACAATGCACTGTCAAAGGCTGCTGTCGTTTGCAAGATGAAAGATGGTTTTTTGAAAACAAGAAAGCTGTAACAACTCCCAATTTAATTTTAAATCCTTCAGGAAGTATTTTTTAAAGTTTGAACTCAAAACTACTCTTAAATGTGGTGTAGTTTTTTCTTGTCAGACTTTAAATTCTGCGACCTTTGTTTTTTCATTTACATGTCAAACTAAATCCTTAATTAAATACAAATATTGAAGAAGTTGTGGTTGCGTGGCAGGAGCTTGCAAACAATTCTTTATTAAAATAGACATGTTGACATGCATGTAATAGTAATGAAGTTATGTACAAAGAAGTGGCTTTCACAGGGAATGCAGAAGTGAGGAAACAGCCTGTCCTGAACTTCCTGAACTGTTCTGAAGGGTTGCACTTGTTGTTACAAAAGGTGCCTCCTGACAGGTTGGGAGCTGCTCTGGGACTGCTGGAGTCACAGGGGTGGGGTTCAGGGAGGCCTTTAGAGGAATTAAGGAGGTTCAGGTGCAGGCAGTCAGGCAGCTTGGTTTCCAAACGGTGGGGAGAAGGTCCAATTTTGATTTTATGCACCATGTAGCCTTGTGAGTTCGTGACCCAAAGAGCAGTTTTGGTTTGTTGTCGTCATACCTGACTTAGGATGAGCCTTAAGGTACAAACCTTAATATACTGCAAGACCTTCTCAAACTGAACTGCCTGGAGAGAGGTCCCAAGTATTATTGTATTACTGGTGTTATACGTGGTTGTGATTAATTTGTTGACATTCTCTCCTCTTCCTGTGGATTTGGCTCCCACAATCCATGCTGGAAGTTGTTGAAAGCAGCTCTTTTGAGTTGTTATGCTTCATAGTGTCTGTTGGAAGAGTCCACAATGCATCAAGCTGGTTGCATTTTTCCTTTTATTGGCTGTATTTCTGGCTTTAAGGTTCACTTTTATGACACAGAGCCGTGTGTGTTCTTGCACAAATTGGAGCAGCACCTTGTGGTCCTTTGGAATATCCAAGTTGACGGTGGATCCAAGGGCAGACTGAGGACCTCTTTTCCCTCCCTGCCTTTCCATCTGCTTTCTTGTGGCATCCCCGGGGTGAAAGCTGAAGGAAATCTGTCTGTCTCAAACTCTAATGACTGTTTAACCACTGTGGTCTGCCACTGAACAGGTCTGCACTCCAATCCTGTCTGTGGTGAGGACGGTACCAATTTGTGTATGGGAGCACCAGGGTGTGCTGTTCTGGGGTTTGGAATGGGTTTGGAGCTCAAATTTTAAACCCCAGGATGCTGCAGCTTCACTGAAAACAAACCTGAGCTGAAACTTCGCTGAAAACAAACCCGAAAGAAATGGGAGTTTCGCTTTCTGTTGTCTTCCCCTTGGTAAATCACTCTTGCAATATTTACACTGGAGAGTGGCTTAAACTAAGCTAAAGGCAGAGTTAACCAGGAAAACTGCAATATTTCATTGCATTAGTCAGTAGGGTGCAAAACCAGTGGTTTCTCCATGTTGTTGTCTATAAAACAGGCCAATGGGGAATAACATTTCAGAGAGTAACACTTTGAATCCAGTAAGAGTGGCAGCAACTGTAAAAAACTTGTCAAGAATGCTGCTGTGGAACTCCTGGTGTATTTAAGGTCAGCTCTGACCTGCAGCCTTCCCATCACATGGATAACCTGTAATTCTGGGGATGCTTAGGCCAGAGTGGCTGGCTGTTACAAAGTCAATATTTGATGGCTTTGGTGGCTGAAACATGAACTCTGATACAGAGTTTTTAATTTTCTGGCTTTCCCAGCGCTTTGTGATGGATGGATGTGACAGGTAAGGGAAAGGAGGAAAAATTGTAACTAAAGCTTGGGGAAAGGTGGCAATGGAGCCGTGTCTGGGGCCTGCCTGGGTCACTGCTGTGGCACAGCTTTTCTGATGAGGAGTATGAATGTGAGGAGCAGAACTAGCCTCTCTTCCCTTGGTATGTATGGAATTTATCCTTGGCTCTTAGCTGTGGCCTGGCCCTATCAGGTCGCAGTTAAGCACAGAAATCAGGTTATAAATTGAAATCTCAGTGCCAGCTTTGTTCTAACTGGGGTCCTTAATTTTGGCTGGTGGCAGCAGTTTGCCTTTTTGTGATTTAACAGCCCATTGTAGGAGGGCAAAGGTTGGAGTTTGTGCTGCCTCTGTTTCTGAAATCATTTTCCTCCCTTTTTAATTTCATATTTATCTTGCTGAAGCCCAATCCTACAACGTATCTGTGTTCAGCTTGTTCCATGTGCTCTGGAGAATCCAGAGCCAGGACACTGGATCAGACAGGACTTCTCCAGTGGAGAACACGGAGTGATTGTTGGTAATGAGTTCAACAATCAGTTTATCAGAAGTGTCTTTAATACACAGATTTCTTTCTTTTGTGCCATCACAGTTTCAGTGCAAGGAAGACTTAATTGTCCAGAAGTACTTCACTGTTTTCTTAGTCCAAGTTTCCTTTATGAGAATGGTTACAGCAAAGGATTACAGAGATTTTCAGCAGCAGTTTTGTTGGTTTTACTCTTGTGCTGCTCTCCAGGATGTGGCACAGTAGCAACTGCAGTGGGGAACAACTAAGGACTGGGAGTTTAAACTGTCTCTAAACTAGACACTTGCTTAATGGAGTGAGTTTGTACTTCAGAACAAATTAAGTCACATTTGTTTAATTGCTTGGCAGAAGGAAGAGAGTCAAGCTGCTGTATCTAAATGTTCTTTCAGGTGTAATTCAAAGATATGTAAAAGTCTGATAAAAGTCCAGGTCCAAGGCTTGGAGCCAAGAGCTTAAGTTGTCAGCTTTAAACCTGAGTAATCACTGGTCATCTTTCACAAGTTGTTTAACTATTTCATGCCCAAAATGTCTCTGAAAGAAGAACCTGAATATTTGCAGTGGGTGCTGGTTACTGCCTTAATTTTGAAGTCTGATGCTTAACCATTCTGTGCTGCTTTGTTAATAACCTGGGACTTGCTTCATGTTCCCTCTTTTTGAGCCAAAACAGGCCAAATCCCTTGTTCAGAAGGCTTTCAGTGTTTGGTTCTCGGTGTGTTACATCTGTCAAGTGCAGTTTGATATTTATATTTGACAGACTTCAAAAATTGCAGAGTGGGAATGGGAACTTGTTGCTTCAGCAATGGTAGTTTGTCCTCAGTGCATGAAAAATGTTATCTCTGAGTAAGGAAAACTGAAGCCAGGAATGAGGAGTGCTGTAAAAAAAGGCAGTTTACCACAATCTGGGCTTTTTTTAATGGGGATTGATGGAATGGGAGAGGATGAAAAATTCTCAGAAAAGGAGTGACAGCGTGAGGTTGTGATAATATTGCTGAGGAAAGATTGGGATATAGTTGTGGGAGGGAAGCTAATTTGGGGTTTTGAGGGCTGTGGTAATGTTCTGTAACATCAGGTACAAGGACTAGTAATAAGTTTGGTTTTAAGAGGTAGTTTGAAATAGGCTGTAGATGAATAAAAAGACCCCTGGTTATAATCCTGTTCTGTATTCCTGAGTCTGCTTCTGTTTTTCAGCTCTTTTATCTTCAGCTGTTTGTAGAATGACTGTCTGTATCTAGAGAGAGAAATAGGCTACTGTGTTCTAGGAACTGCTGCTCTGGATTGACTGGAGTGTGAAGTGGCCCAAAACAAAGAGCATTTAGCAAACAGAGAAATAGTCCGGGGCTGTTCAGCTCCCCAGAAGTAATTCAGTCCTCTCTCTGCAATGGCTTTGGGAGTTGGGGCACTTCAGCTTGTCAGTCAAGCTGCCCAGTGTTGTTCTGGTTATTCTGTGAGGCTTTGCTGTTCTTGGAGTCTCTGTCTGAAATTTAAAATGAGTTGGAAAGAGGAGTGAGGGCTCTGTGTTGAAAACATGGTGTCCCAGTGGCCTTCCCAGCACAAAGGGAGTGCAGCTCAGCTCGCTCTCAGGAACAGTCCTGGGGGGTTACAGCTCTGCAGCACCTTTAGGGCCCTTCCTGGCTTTTAATTTTAAAGGTGCAACCTAAATGGTGCTGGTGGGGGCATTTCTGCCCCAGGAATGGCTTTCTGTGGTAGCTGGAGCTTCACCCAATGTGTGTTGGAAGAGCTGAACTGAAGCCCAAACTCTGCAGTGCTGGGGGAAGAGTGAAGAGCTGACTCTTCCTGCCTGCGCTGTCTGCCTGCCTTTTTTTTTCCCCCCTTCTTTCTGTTCTCTCCTGACTTGCCTATTTAGGCCACAGCTACATGTTTGGCAGCATTTCTGCTTAAAGAGGCACTCCTTCCCACTCTGCTGGCACAGGGCATTCACGTCACTGCACAATGAACTTGTTTGGGAAGCTGATCCAGCTGAAAAATTCCAAATATTGTGCTTTTTGACCGGATTATTTTTTGGCTGAATCGAAGCCTGGTGTGATTCTCAAGAGCTCTGTGTGTGCCTACGCCAGCACAGTGTGGAGGGTGAGCAAGTGGCTCCAAGGGACACACAGGGAGCTCTGGAAGAGGGTTGGTGTCTTTATAGGACTTTCTGTACAGTCAGTGCAAGTCCCTGATCTCTGCGTGCTGTGCTGCTACAAATGGTAAAATCAGCTTTAAAAGGACTTTAAACCTTTGCTGTTGGAGATAGTGCATGTTCAAAGTATGTATCTGAAGGCCAGCAATAAAATACTGTTACTGTAAGAGTATTATTCTAAATGACAGATTTTTTTAGTGCTCATGGAGAGGTTTTTCTGCTGTGTCCACACAGGCAGAAATGAGGTTTGCTTAGTGTTCAGTAGCTCTGTTAGTAAAACCAGCCTGTTAATATCAGCACAGTGGAGTTTCTTTGAAGTTGTTGTAGAAAATAATACCACTTAAATGGGAGATGGATTATTGCTGATTGCTTTACTGTAAAGCACTTTAAAAGCTAATCTGACAAACGATAATCTTCTCTTATCGTGTCTTATCAGCCTTAATATGATTTGAAAAATGGATCCCTTATTTGGGGTTTCGTCTTCACCTAAACTAATGTGTATTGTCTTGCATTAAATGCTGTAGAATTAGGCTGCCTTTGTTTTAGCTGCTGTTGAAGTGTGCCTGCAATTAAATCTGCTGTGAGCTGTGCCTCCTGCAGCAAAAACACCAATTACTGGTGGTACCACGTTAAAGCTCCAGTTTGTTCTTTCATCTGTGGGCACCACTGTGCTCCCAAAGTAACTGCATTATATAAGATGTTTTAATCTCTGCCTCAGGGGTGTTTTTCAGGCATTTTTTCCCGTTTTCAGTGCTCTGTGGCATTGCCATGCAGTGCCATAACAGCATTTTTAGTGTGGAGTGAAAAGTTGAGCAGAACAAGTTCAGTCATCACGTGAAACTGAGGTTTGCACTTTTTTAAAGAAGTGGTTGAAAGGAATGAAAAGCCTTGGCTTAGGTACATGTTTAGGTTGTGAATGTGAACAGAGACAACAGTTACCGTGTTCCAATGAGATTGAAAGCAGATAAATGCAGGAAGTATTTATTGATCCCAACCAATTTAGAATAATCTCTTTCAAGAAGGTCTCGCAGTCAAAATAACTATGTCAGGTCACTTTTCTAGGTTTTAAAACTTGAATGGAACATATTTAATTACAGCTTTGTTCCATTGCTGTAGCTCAGTTATGCTCTCCCAGCATGCACCAGCTAAATACTGCTTTTATAGGGTCAGTGTGTCAGTAAACTGGGAATAGAAAGGATATAGTCATTCTTTTATGCCTTGGAAAATGGGGGCAGCCTAAAAATGATTCTTATCTTCAGAGTTAAAGTATTGATACCTTGTTAATGATTCGATACCTTGTGTGTGTGCACTTTGTAATGATTTTTGGAGCAGGATTCCCTTGGTTGGATGTACTGGTTCTCACTTTGGTGCTTCCCAGCCAGTCCTGTGTTGGGCCATTGCTCTGGGCAGTGTGGTGGTACAGGAGGGTGGTTTTACCTCATTCTCTGGAGTGACTGGAAGCTTTGGGGTCATTAATTTGCCTTTCAGACGAGGTCCCCCCATCAGGTACTGCTGTGGGGTGAGCTGATATCCCTGAAAACAATTATTTGAGGCTTCTGTGCACGACTAATCCAGTGCCAGGAACAGAAGTGGCTGGAAGCTGCTCCCTTCCCTCTCCTGAGTTATCACTCTTTTGTTGAGCACTGGAGGAGAAGTTATTCCTTTGGTCAGCCATTCTTTCTCCCAGTGTATTTTCCTCTCAGTGATCCACAAGTGAGAACCCCGTGAAGAAAAGCAGCATATTTAGGTCACATGTTAAAGCCCCGAGGCAGCTCTGCTTGCATCTAATTTGGGAGGAAAATTTTAGGGTCAGGAAAAGAGGGTTTAAAAGAGTTGTATTGTGAGGAAGATTGGTTTCCCGGGTATAGAGAATGCATTTGGTGTGGAAATGTTTCTCTTTGCATTTTTCAATTGCAGTCCTTAAATTAATGCTCTGGGAATAATGGGATCTCCAAACACACACACTTGGCACTGTGGTTTTGAGAACCTGAGAAAAGATAATTGCATATATTCAGGAACACTGAAGGTAATTGAGACTTCATATTATAGTTGCTTATTTAAATACAGAGTAATTTCTAATATATTCTTGCCTGTTGAATGCCAGTAACTGTATTTTCCTCTTTTTTTCCCCTGATGAATATAAAAAGTACTTCAGTGACCATTCTTTGATTCTTAAAAGCAGTGATTTCAGCTGGTCTTGGTGCTATTGTTAAATGATGTTTTGAGAAGCTGTGACCTGTGTGAGTTTGAGTACAGTGCTTATAAATGTAATCTGAAGGTCTTATTTTATTTTCAAATAACTTAGAACTGTAAAGTAAATTGGTCCAGCAGAAAAGAACTACAGGCTGAAATAAAGCTTTAGCTTTGGCTCTCATAAATATATAACGATTCTCAAAGACACTTGTTTGAGAGTTCCCGGACTATTGTCCAATGGAATTACATATAAAACCTCTAAGTTCTCAGGTAGTGTTCTTGGTAGGGAATAATGTATAGAAATATTGGAGAACTGACTCAAAAGAAAATTACAGGGCTTGGGTTATTTGCTCTCAGATTGATTTTTATCCTGAGTCAGCTTCCCCAGCCTTAATTTGTCCCTCTGTAACAAGTGTTTGTGGTGGGATAGGTGGTGAAGCCACGGGAATGGGCTGAGAGGTGAATGGAGGTGAATCTCAGGGAGATGGTGGTGGTTTGAAGGCAACATGGGAAGCTGTGGAATTGTGACCAATTGTGAGCCTTTCCATGGCTCAGTTGGGATGTGCTTGTTCAGGGGCTGCCTTGCACAAGGGAAACTCTGCTGCCAGAGGGTTCAGATCCATGTGGTCTTCAGCTGTGCCAGGGGAGGTTTAGGTTGGATATTAGGAAGAATTTCTTTGCAGAGAGGGTGATCAGCCATTGAAATGGGCTGCCCAGGGAAGTGGTGGATTCTCCATCCCTGGAGGTTTTTAAGCAGAGCCTGGATGTGGCATCAGTGCCATGGGCTGGGAACCACGGCGGGGTTGGATCAAGGGTTGGACTTGATGATCTCAGAAGTCCCTTCCAACCCAGCTGATTCTATGATTCTATGTTTGAGGACATTTTTCCTTATAGATCAAGATGAGCAAACAGCAGTTGAAGTTGAAGCCCCCAGACTTGTTCATGACACAGTCTAGCAGTGAGAAAATGGCACTTTGTGGAGAGGTAACAGTGACACATTTATAATCTGCTGACAGGAGGTTGTAGCCAGGTGGGGGTTGGTCTCTTTTCCCAGGCAACCATCAGCAAGACAAGAGGGCTCAGGTCTTCAGCTGTGCCAGGGTGGTTTAGGTTGGATATTAGGAAGAATTTCTTTGCAGAGAGGGTGATCAGCCATTGGAATGGGCTGCCCAGGGAAGTGGTGGATTCTCCATCCCTGGAGGTTTTTAAGCAGAGACTGGATGTGGCATCAGTGCCATGGGCTGGGAACCACAGCGGGGTTGGATCAAGGGTTGGACTTGATGATCTCAGAGGTCCCTTCCAACCCAGCTGATTCTATGATTCTATGCTTTAAAGGAACGTGGAACTGGCAGGAATGGCTTTTTGCCCAAAGGTTTAAGACTTTCTGTATCATCCTTCTGCCTTTTCTCAGTCCGTTCTTCTCACAGCTCCGTGTCATTGTTTTGATTTGGTTTTATTTGTTTTGAAAGCTGAATTTTACTTTCCTTTTGTGTGTTAAAGAAATATCCAGGGTCTTCCATTCTCCTGCAGCCCCCTCTGGAAGTGTCAACCCACTCCTGGAAGCAGCAGCAGGGCTGTGTTCCTGCAGCAGGACACACGCTGTGCTCAGCCCAGCTCGTGGCTCAGATGCCTCCGAGGGAAGGGCAGTGGGAAGACAAAGAGCATTTGAAACAAAACAAAATCCCTGGGATATTCTGCACATGAGCTCCTTGGCTCCCTGGAGCTTTGTGGATGCTTTTCCTCCCTGTGACCCGAGGAAGCTCATCCCAAGCCTGGGAATAACATTTTAACCTCTCCCTGCTTTATTTTCCCAGTCTAGGACTGGTGTGCCTGTTTCCTAAGATGTAATTCCAAAGCTTTTGATGGGTTTTTAAGGATCTTTGAGATCCTTGCAGGGCAGTAATACTACTTAATACTCTCTATCTTGTTTTCAGCTGTTATACAACTCTTCCAAAATCCAAAGAAAAGGCCCTAATCTATAAATAGAGGTGGTGAGAGATTTAAAATAAGTCACTTAAAAATAAAAGTTGGTATTTTACTCAGATTAGTGGGCTATATATATAATTTTAAGAGGTGTCTGCCTTAGAGTTGTCAAGATTCCATTTTGCATCATTCAGAGAAGTGAGTGTCAGGAATCTCAAAGTCCAGGCCAGAAATTAAAATTGGCCTCTGTTTAATAATGATTTTTTTTTTTAAAGAAGCTGAGGCATGTATGCTTGGGCCAGAAAAAAAAAAAAGAAGAAAAGGGAATTGGTAAAGGGAAGACAGTTCTTTAAGGCTCCAAAGAGCCACTAAAGATGCATTAAGTATTAAAATGAACTGATGAGTGAGTGACCATAGCGAGGGGAGTAATCAGAGATTTTTCTTCTACAGTCACTTAATAGAACTGGGTATTTATCTCTGCTGGAAACTTCAGTTGTACTTGTGACCTTCACAGGCTCTGTGCTCCCGGCAAGCTGCCCGAAATTCAGCTGGGGAGTGCCCTTCCCTCCCTGCTCCCCTCCCTCCCCTCTTCATGGCAGGAGAGAGGGATTTCTCATTGCCTTTGCCTCGCTCAGAAGGAGCCACTTCACACATTGTCCGAGGTCCAACAGCCTCCTGCATCCTCCACACCGAGATTCAAAGCCTGCAAATGTTTGGCCTGAGCTTTTTGAGCCCCAAATAAAAGCTTTGCTCAGAGAATGTGTGAGAAGAGGCTCAAACAGCAGGGTAGTTTCTAGGAGTTGGTGGTTTTTATTCTTTAAATCTACAACACAAATGCACTCCAAGTCACAGAATTCTAATTACAAAAAGCATTATGTTTTTCTCTAATGCTCCTACTAATTTTTAACTTGCTGGGTATGTTTTGGAATGGCTTCAGCAAGAAGAGAAAATGCAGCTATTCCAGTGCTCTGCAGCTTTCTCAGTGACAAGAAAGGCATTGCCTGAAGGCTTCTGTTCTCTCCATGCCAAACAATGGCCCAGTATGTTATTTCCAAATATATTGTTATTTGCAAACAGAACACCAACCCCTGGCTGCTCTGTGCCGTGCAGCCTATTGAAATTCTGGCTGTGATTCCAGCTGAGATTTTTCCATAAATAGCTCTGGACTACTTGGGAACACAAACAAACCCTGGGCAGATCTGAGGGGCTGCTCAGCCTGTTATTAGTGTGGACTTGGGGCAGGTATATTCTGGATATGAGGAATGTTTCTGTGGGGTGACGTGGGGGCTGCCAGCAGGAACTGGGAAATAAATAATTGCCAATAAATAATTGCCAATAAATAATTGCCAATAA
>NW_020897837.1:164795-172549 GCF_003984885.1 Neopelma chrysocephalum | reverse complement strand
CCAATCCCATGAGTTGCAAGGACTCAAGGATCACCTGTGTTGAGCACAGGGCAAAAAGAATAATAAAAATGAATAAATAGAAGCAGAAGCAGGTAGGTTTTCTTTTTAGTATTGAAATTTATTTTTTTAAATAAAACTCATTAGGTAATGACTTAAAGCATTAGGTTATGGTTCAAGTAAGTGCAACTTGAAGTAAAAATGAATTATTCTTTAAATGAACAGGTATCCAAATTAAGCACCCTTTTAAGATTTGTACTGATTGGATGTTTGTTATGTGAATTAACACACAGCCTGTTCTGTCGTGCAGGTTTTTCAGTGCTGTGTAGGTGAACACCCTCTGGAGTAAGTAATTCAGGGGCATCTCTTTTTTTTGTAGTATATTCAGTTATAATTGGTGTAAGCTGTCCTGAGTAATTTTAAGAGGCAAGTTAATTTAACAGGCAAGAGTATATTAGAAATTACTCCATAGTCTTGAGGAGAAACATTCTGTGAATTAAGAAAGAGGTGAATAAATCCCTCTGTGCTTTGCCTGTGTCACAGGGCAGCAGAAATCCCCTTTTAAAGGCAATCAAAGAGCACAAAAATAACTTTGGCGCTTGTGAAATCCCTGCTCTGAGTGGAGACTCTTGAGTGTCCTCAGCCCCTGGTTATCCCAGCCCATGTGTTTATCTGCTGTCACCCCAGCCTGGGGCTGGTGGCACTGACAGAGGGCCCCCAGGGCCTGGGGAGCTCCATCCTGGCTTCTCTGAGTGCAGATCTCTCAGCTCCACCTCTTGCTCCTCTGGGATGTTTGTTCCAAACTTTGGTGCAGTCTCTGAGGGATCTCTGGGAGCTTCACTCCCCACAGCCTTCTTCATAATGTCTAAAGTCACCTTTGGGGAAGGAGCACCTGGAATTTGTGTGTGTGGGATGCAATGGAAATCAGCTCTGATCCCTCTGTGAGGCACTGGCTGTGCTGGGAGCTGGATGGAGCTTGGAATCACAGGATTTGGGTTGGAATCACAGGATTTGGGTTGGAAGGGACATTAAGGATAATCCAGTGCCACCCCCTGCCATGGGCAGGGACACCTCCCACTAGCCCAGGTTGCTCCAGCCTGGTCTTGGACTCTTCCAGGGATGGAGCAGCCACATCTTCTCTGGGAATTCCATCCCAGCCTCTCCCCACCCTCCCAGGGAACAATTCCTGTCCACTATCCCATCTCTCCCTGCCCTCTGGCAGTGGGAAGCCATTCCCCCTTGTCCTGTCCCTCCATCCCTTGCCCCAAGTCCCTCTCCATCTTTCTTGGTATCAGCTTAACTGCTGATAATTCTCCTTTTTTTTTTATTTCCAGACCATTCTTTTTCATTCCTTGTAGGCACATTGAGAGCAGCTCCCTAAGAAAATGGAAGTATAAATAAAGCAGCCAAGCAATCCAGCAAAGCACTTCTGCTACCAAGGGGTAATGAGCCTGGCTTTGGAAAACACATCCATTGCTCACATATTTATCACAGGGAGAAGAAATCAAGCTTTAAAGTTGAATAAAACTGAGTCAAATTCTTTTAATGTGTTTTGGGAACCCCTCATCCTCTGTATAACCTGCATTTCAAAGCCTGGCTTAAGAGAATTATGGAGCACTTGTGTAGCATTATGGATAAATCTCAAGGAGCCTGGTGAGGATGTGCTGTGACTTAGCTCTGGGAATACAGGTTTTCCATGGAGTTTGTGGTCTCCTGAATCTTTATAGGTTTACAGGATATCCTTTATCTCCAGGTAAGCAGGAACATTTTCAAGAGCTTCAACGTGGCAGTGCTGTTCTCCCCAAATAGACATTTAATTTCTCTTGTTCCAACATCAAGTTTATTCTGGAAAAATCAGTAAACCTGAATTTTTCCCCTCAGCAGTGCTAAAAATGAGTTGTTACTCTCTTGGAAACTAGATATGCAAAATCAGTTTTGCTGTAGCTTTATTAATGATAGACTGTAAATTAAAGCTCTGCAAGCAGAAAATATATTGGAACAAGTCATGTACCAGAGTATTAAAAACCAGACAAATGCTGTGTTTGAGGAGAGGTAATCAAATCTGTTATTTATAAGCCTTTTTTTGCCTGAATTCTCCTCATATTGCTCAACAGGTCCCTCAGTTTTGTGAGTGCTGGTGACAGAATGTTCAGATACCTGAGGGGATCTCAGATGAAGCAATTGTGGGCATGAAGTTCCTGCTGGAGTTAATTTTGTTCCCCTATAATTAGATATGTATGATCTGTATGCAGTTGTACAAAGGACAGAAATGATGAGTAACTCCCAAACTAAATTCTGCACAATACAAATAGAACTGAACCATTCTGTCATCTTTGTCCCAGAAATCAGAGTGGGTTTTGCTGGCTGAAAGAAAGGAAAAGAAGGATCATAGGATGGATATTCCTGAAAGAAACAGAGCTGGTGTGGATTGTGTACCTGCTGCTTGGGGGAATAACTTGGTTTAAAGGGATAATGTGTGGTTGGAATAGGAAAATTCCAAGGGGAGGAAGCTCTTTGTCTTGTGTCATTTACTCAAATTATCTCTCTGTCTGCAGTAACACTTAATACTCTGTATTACTGACCCTGCCAGTCCCCCTTCAAACAAACCACAGACTTCATATTCTTACCTTTTAGCTGAGATTTCACTTGGGGATACGAGAAATTTGCTTTTAGGGAGAGTTTTATTGCTGCAGCACCGAAGAACACTGTGTGTGTTCATCTTTTGCAGTGGATTTAAGGAAGGTTTGGTTCTGGGACTGTTAAAAACTTTGTTGGTGTCCAGAATTCTGTGGCACTCAAGGGAAGCCTGAGGTTCTGGGCTGCTTTGTTTGCAAGGGACACTTAATTTTCCAGGTGAAGTGGAATTGCTGTAGAGTGTGATGGGACACTAAGCAAACCAAGGCCAGGTATCCAAAAT
The DNA here is from genome assembly GCF_003984885.1 of Neopelma chrysocephalum. Lineage (NCBI taxonomy): Eukaryota > Metazoa > Chordata > Aves > Passeriformes > Pipridae > Neopelma > Neopelma chrysocephalum. The sequence continues at coordinate 169,635 of NW_020897837.1, read as the reverse complement.
ATCAGATGGCTTTTTATCTCATAGCTGATGCCTTGAAAATGAATAATTATTGAAGAATTACAATGCATTTAGGTTTTTAACACAGATGTCGCTTGGGTGTTTTATGTACTTGATGTTTCTGTCCTTTTTGTTTCTATTTTACATCCAAACCATCCTTCCTCAGGGATGCATTGCCTCTGAAGGTGATGTTATCCAGCCTCTGGGTAACCACTGCTCCCAGGCTTTTTTTGGTAATCCTAAACCCTGAGTGAAGAGGAGTTTTCACTGTGATTGAAAGGGAATTGATGCAACACTGAGTGTGACACATCCTCAGTAGGAGGCCACTCTTCTTTTCCTCTTCCCCACCTGAAAATAGATTTGAGCTTCAGAGGCTGGAATCTGTCAGCAGCTGAATTTTGTGATGTTCAGAAAAAACCCCTATGGTGGCTTTGACATCCAGCAGCTGGCCAGCATTGAAAAATGCTGGATTTGCTGTTGATGGCTTTTCTTGTTTAAAAGCAGAACAGTTCTGGTTGGAGGGAGGAGGAAAGGCCTGGGGACAGATTAAACTTATTTTAGAAAAACTTATTATTGTTCCATAATATTACAGTAGCTGCAAAAAACAGGCTCACAGAGAAGTTGTGGCTTTAACTGCTCGATCCTAGTTGTGGATAAATGTTGTGGTTCCACAACTGTGAGAGATTCACCCTCCTCTCTGAGGTTATTCAAGCTGGGCACCAGGGCTGGGGCTGGATTTCTGCCACTCAGGCCTCTTGTGTTTATGATATTAATAAACTGGTGTCAAATGTCCTGGGAACGGGTGATGCAGGTTGAAAGACCTTTGTTTCAGCCAACAATAGACCTGAATTAGTGGGACTAGGAAAAGCAAATAGGCACTTCCTGTCATATTTTAAGGAATATTTGGGTTTGGGAGGCATGTGTATTAAGAGGTGGGAACTAAATGCTCATCATTTGCTTTTTGTCCCCAGTAAAACGCCCCCTGTGTGTTTGTGCATCTCTATTAGTCTTTATAAACATGTTTGCAGTACTAATAAAGTCAGGTGGAATCCCATTTGTTTGAATAGATTATTTCCAGTATTCTTCAGGGGGTAATGAAGATTTTAAAAGGGGGAGTTGACTTAGTTGTTGCTTTCCTAATCCAGTTTGGTCCTCAAGTGAAAACTTCAAGGCCTGTTGCAAAGCCCAGAAACTGTTTGGATAAAAGAAAATAACCGAGTGGTGTCTCCAAGCACTGTGACAGTGCTGTTTGTGGTTTGGAGGCAGAGGATGCCTCTGGAGACTCGAGGGAACTCTTGTCAGGGGTTAAATGATCCCCTGTTATTGAGTTTGAGGTATTTGCAGGCTGATCCAGCTCGTGTTGAGTTGAAAAATGGCTCCGTGTTGAGCTGGTCGTGTCCCTGCTGGGCAGCAGCGTGCACCTGGAATTCCTGGGATAGTGGCAGCCTCCTGGAGCTGGGGAGGGCTGGAAGGAGCTTCAGACACACAGACACACACCCCCTCAATTCCAGGATGGATGAGGAGGTGTTTGTCTAAAACACACCCTCAGAGGTCCTGGTAGTACAAGGTGGAGGCAGCTCCCAGAGGGTTTGGAAACAGCACCAAAGGCCACAACTGGTTCCAGTGTGTTCCATTTTTTACATCACCCGATGCTGGAGCCAAGTTAAGCTTTACTAGTTAAATATGCAGTGCCTGGGTGTGGGCAGCCCAGTCAGCAGGAGTTTCTTGGGCTGTTTGTACCTGCTCTGTTGTATTTATTTTCCTGCTTCTCGGAATGTGCTCAGACTTCCTGCGCCGTCCTCTGTTCTCCCAACTAGATCATGTCCAGCTTAAGGGCAAGGTACTGGGAACTCTGGTTTGCAGCTTCTTGTGAACTAAATTCATTCCATTTGTTCTCTTTCACCTGGTGGAAGAAGGGAATTTGCCTGCTGGTTTCCTGTGCATGTGTTCTGAAAGGAACCGCAGTAATGTCTTGTCTTAAGGTTTAAAAATAGAAAGTCATTAATCAGGGTGAGGAGGGTTAATGGTTTCTATCCAGAAACCAAACAGCTTTGCATTTGTTTGTATAGAGAGAACATTCTTCTGTCTGCTGTTGTTATGAGTTTAACATGAGGGGATTTTTCACAGTAATTTTGGAAACACTTATTAATAACTTATTCAGGGTTAAAAACCCCAAAACTGTATCATTGTCTCGTCAGATGAAGTGGTTTCAAGGGGCCAGTTCAGGACTGTTCCCATCTAACTCATCCTGGCCCTGTGGGGTTTTTCTGTAGGTTTACAATGCAGTTGGCATACAAAGAGTTACAGGATGCAGTGCCAGCCTTGGTGAGCAGGAATCAAACCTGCAGTGGGGTCCAGCCCAGCGGTTCCAGTAACTGTGGTCCAGGTATTGCAGGGTGGATCGGGGTCAGATCAATGTAAGATGTGTAAGTTCCTTCTCAGAGCTCACACTACCTGTCAGTGTGAATGCTTTCTTTACACAAAGCTCAAACTTCAGGGCAATTTGCTGTGGGAAGCACAGCCCAGTTCCCATCAGTGTCTGACATCTGTTTGCAGAGGGCTCTGCCTCTTTGTCATCTCTGCTTCCCTCGGCCACCACAGGTGGCTCACAGGCCGTGTGCTGGAGACTGAGCTTCCTACTATAGAGGAGGCAGGAAGCCAGTGGTCTGTGGTTTAAATCCATTTCCTTTCTGTTCCACAAAGCCCAGGCCTGACCTTGTTTGGGGAACTGTTGTAAGTGGGAGCTGGTGGAACCTGTACACATGGACAGAAAGGCGGTTAATTGGCTTTTTGGTTGTGGGCTCAGCAGCCTTCTGCAAATACACTTGTGCTGGCTGGAGATGGGGTCGTTCCTGAGAATATTCCTTGCTTCCCCCAGCAGATGTGCTCATCTAATGCCTTCAGTTCAGCCCTGGTGAACTCTGGTAGCAAAACACGAGTTGCTTAACAGAACTGAGATGTGTTGGGGATCACTCACAAGGGGTTTGAGGTGGTGGCAGTGTCAAACGTATCAAAAGAGTGTTCCCTCTACTGATTTCTGCTACTTCTGAGAATTGCTGTTCTTGCACACTTGTTTATTGGTCCAGAAACAGACCATGGGGGAAAATAATGATGAATTTGGTGGTGGGAACATGACCTGAGTGGAGATGTTGAAGCAGCTGCCCAGTGATGCACAGCAGGTGTTTGCCAAACAGGAGTTACAGTGTCCAGTGTGCTGCTCCCTGTACAATTTAGATTGTAATATTGAACATAGATTGTGCTTTCTATGAATTGTTTATATGTTTAATATATGTTCTGGGTTTCTGTTTTATATGTTTATATGTTCTTTGTTTAAATGAGGAAGTTGCTTTGATAACACAGTTAACTTAAGATCCCGTAAAGATTTCTGGATGCTGGAGGAGCTGCTGTTCCAGATGAGAGATTTTCACACATGGGGATTCCGTTCTCTTCTTTACTATCAACTTGTAAAATACTTTGGATTCATTACTATCCCAACCTCCAAAGGTTTTGGGAGTCACTTCTGTGCTAATCCTGTTCTCTGCAGTTCCACTTTCTCACTGTGGCTTTGCAGGCAGGAGCAGCTTTGCTGTGTAGGGCAGGTGGATTTGGAGTTGGATCCTGCTCTGAGCATTGAGCCCAGGAAAGCTATTTAGGAGCATTACCAGCCTTATTACATAAAACTGATGGCAACAAGATTTCAGGCTGGAGTTGCTGTTATTGCAGTGGGAGGGGATGGAAGTTTGCTCTTGTTTTCTAGGAAGTCATGAGGCTTTAACAAAAAGTGATTTGCATGAATTTGCAAACCCACTAAATAACATTGTTTTGAACTTTAGTATTAAGTTGCATTATCTCTAAACCATCTAAGAACGTGTTATAAATGCATCTGTGAGTTCTAAGCCATCCTAATACTTGTAAATCCTATGGAATACTTGTCTTGGAGCTCTGGTTCTTTCCCTTGGCTCCAGTTCCTCCTTCCACTACAAAAAAGTGACTGAATTCCAGCTCCTGCTTCTGAAGGCTGTTGATAACAGAGTGTTCTTGCTGTCATTGCTGATACATGGATGTGACGGCACAAAGAGTGATCTCAGAAGGATGTGGCACTTGAGGATACTCTGAGCCTTGCTTGGCCATGGAGGAGTTCCTTCCTTGCTTACCTGGGAGCAAGGAAGGCAAGTTAATGTGGCCTAGGAAGTGACAGGAAAAGCTTAATTAAGAATTGTCCAACTTTTATTTTAGGGAGCTAAATAAAAAGTTAAAAATAAAATGCGTAATAATAATAATAATAATAATAATAATAATGATGATGATGATAATTAAATCACTCTGGCTTCAAAGTCCAAAGTTGAACTAGAACTTGCCCAGTGATACCTTTTCCCAGAGATTGGCAAAGTTGGAGCAAGGAGAAGAAAGTGAATAAAAGAACAGAAATGGGAATATAGAGAAGTGCAGGAAATAGAGGGAGAGCAGGGGGGTTAGGCCTGCTTGGCAGTGTTTCTCTTTGGTGAGGAATTGATGCAGTGAATTTGAGGTGTGAATTTCTATGTGTTTGGAGAGTGCTGTCTCTGTGTGTCACACACAGATAGGGATGAAACAGGGCTGGGACAGTCCCAACCCTGAAGAGCATCTTCACCAAACAGCCCCAGCTGCTTCCAGCCCAGCTCAGTGACAGTGTGTCATGACTGGGTGTTTTTCACTTCCAGCATCCCAGGGCCTGGAGCTCTTGGAATGAACGTGCAGGCCAGGGAATGGTCTGTAAATCTTCCTCCCTCTCTGTAGAGCTCCTGGATTTGCAGGGGCCAACAGGCCCAGCCTAATTCCTGTCTGCTGGAGCTGCAGCCTGGGC
>NW_020897837.1:162406-164785 GCF_003984885.1 Neopelma chrysocephalum | reverse complement strand
CCAACAGGCCCAGCCTAATTCCTGTCTGCTGGAGCTGCAGCCTGGGCTCCCCAACAGGCCCAGCCTAATTCCTGTCTGCTGGAGCTGCAGCCTGGGCTCCCCAACATTCCTGTCTGCTGGAGCTGCAGCCTGGGCTCCCGTGGGTTTGTGCTCTGCCCCTGGCAGGGCCAGCAGCTCTGAGCACAGCCTTGGCCAGCACACAAATTCCCCTCCCTGCTAAGGAGGGCAGCTCTGCAGCACAATTCCAGGCCTGGGACCTGGGACAGAACAAGTAGCCAGCTGGCTCTGGCAAAGCCTCACAGCACAGGAGGGAGGATTTTTGCCCCAAGGGTAAGAACCCCTTTCTTACTTCTGCATTTCTGTGGATTTCTTCCCGTCCCCGTATTTGTGAGGAATTCATATATTTTTCATGCCGTGCCTGGTAGAGAAGAAATCTATTTAAAGGCCTTCTGGAACGACTCTTGAGCAGTAGATTGAACAGTAGGAATGCCTTTTCTCAGCTGCCTTTGGATTTGTTGCCTAGTCACTTTGGAGAGCCGGAATGAATGCAGGGAATCGCTCTTGCAAGTGAATGAAGAGAAGGGAAATGAAGTCAATAGTAAAACCGGTCATGGTAACTTTGAAGCACACAATCCTTGTGTTCCCTTCCCCCTCTCCACATCCATAAATTAGGGATGAGGCTGGAATGCAGAGGGTGCTTTCTTTTATGCCATCAGCACTGAGCAGTGGCTGCCCTTTGGCTCTCCTGCTCCTCCCCGGGAGGGTGCACTTGTGGTACCCTGGGCTGGGAGCTCTTCTCTGCCTCACATATGTCTGGTCACTCTTCCTTTATCTTATTTAAACAGCCTTCCTGTTCACTTGGAGATTAACACTTCACTGTCTACCTTCAGAGATTAATACACAATATTTATCAGGGCTCCTGATAAATGTAGTAAATCCAAATCCCAAACAATGGGGTGCTGGTGGGATGACTCAGTGCATTGTGTAGCTGCTTCAAATATTTGAAGCCTTGGAAGAGCTTTTGTTTTCTCTCCAGTGTTTTTCATTGTATTTTTTTTTCCCCAACAATGAAACCTGTAGCTCCAAAACAAAATCACTACTGGAAACAAGAAAGTCCAATCAAAACTCAGTCCAATCAAAACTCACAATTTTCTGTCGTTAGCTGTGACTTGACCTGGAGTTTTTGGAAGCTGCATCTGTTCAGTAGCCTGAAGCAGGGAGGTTTTGTTTCGCCCTGGATTGGAAAGGAACAATCCACAAGTGATTTCCAGGCACTTAAGGTGTGCAAATTCTCCTGGAGAGATCTCTTGTTCTCTTTGCAGACAATCTAGGAAGAATGGCTCAGCTATGCTCAGCACTTGTGCTTTGAATTCATCCATTCCTGTGCTGCTTCCTCACTCTGAGGCTTTTTGAGCTTCCTTAGATTTTAATCCTAAAAGTGAGTTTCTTAATGTTTCCCATTGGATACAGTTTCTGAAGTATCCTTGGAATGATCAGTTGATGTTTAGTTGGATCAAAATAGCTTCTTCTACCCTTAGAGCTGGCAAACTGAGGAAGTGGGCTCTGCATGAGGCCAGTGAATTGTGTTTTCAGGACAGAATTACCATCCTAACTAAGTAACTTCTCTACATTATGGATGAGATTGGAGTTGCTCCTTTGGAAAATTCCAGAAATGGCACTTTGAGCCACTGGGAAGGTGTATAAACAATGAAAGAAGTACTAAAATGCTTTTTAAATACTACAATTCTTTGTTCAGTCCTTGGAAACATCAGGAGTTTGCCCCACTTGTGTAAACACACTGATTTACTTGCTCTCTGCTTAGGCAGCAGATCAACACAAGTCCCAAAACTTGCACAGAAACCTTTTAGGTCTGGTGGAATAAAGACTCTCTTTGTTCCTGCCATGATTGACTCGCTGCTGGAGAGTAGGTGACATGTTTTGCCTACCAAGCATGTTTTATAAGCAGAGTTTATATAAAGTTCATGGTACATTAAAATAGATAGCCTCTTCTCTACTAATAAAATCCCTTTTATTCTATTATTGGAAACAAATTTAATACAGGATTGCTTTTCAGGTTTCTGATGGGCCTTCTGGAACCAAGTCATTGGATTACAGTATTGTTTGGATTGATGGAGCTGTTTTATTCCCTTCTTCCATGGCATAAAACTTCAGCACAACCCTTGCTGTGATATTTTAGGGATCTTACTGGTGCCAGTGTGTGTGTGGTTCTGGTTCTGCACTCACTGGGGAGTGGGGAAGGTCACTGAATACCTGGCACTGAGGTTTTCTTGTTTCAAACATGGCTTTTAACAGGGGAAAAGGCATTGGAGATCTGTTGGATTCCTTTATTCCTGTTGGATTCCTTTATTCCTGTTGGAT
>NW_020897837.1:161842-162396 GCF_003984885.1 Neopelma chrysocephalum | reverse complement strand
TGGGAAGGGATGGGTTAGGAGCACTCAGCAGCCTTGGGAAGGGATGGGTTAGGAAGGGATAGGTTAGGAGCACTGAGCAGCGTTGGGAAGGGATGGGTTAGGATCACTTGGGAAGGGATGGGTTAGGATCACTCAGCAGCCTTGGGAAGGGATGGGTTAGGAGCACTTGGGAAGGGATGGGTTGGGAGCACTTGGGAAGGGATGGGTTAGGAGCACTTGGGAAGGGATGGGTTAGGAGCACTCAGCAGTGTTGGGAAGGGATGGGTTAGGATCATTTAGCAGCCTTGGGAAGGAATGGGTAGGAGCACTTAGTTGGGAAGGGATGGGTTGGGAGCACTCAGCAGCATTTGGGAAGGGATGGGTTAGGATCACTTAGCAGCCTTGGGAAGGGATGGGTTAGGAAGGGGTGGGTTAGGATCATTTAGCAGCTTTGGGAAGGGATGGGTTAGGAGCACTGAAATGCTCTGTGTTTGCAGCTCTGACCTGGAGGCTGGAGCACAAACAGCAGGACACAGGGAGGAGGCAGCAGGGCTGGGGATGGACACAGGGAGGAG
>NW_020897837.1:156275-161832 GCF_003984885.1 Neopelma chrysocephalum | reverse complement strand
AAATCCCCTCGGTCAGTGCTGACATCTAGTGGGGGCTGCCCTGCCCTGCCCAGCTCCTCTGGCACCAACTCCTCAGGCCTTTGGTGCCTTTTTGTTGTTTTCTTTCGATTGTTTTTTAATTATTTTTCAACTCTTTTGAATTTTACCTTGATTCCTTTAAGAGTGCTTTAATGTAACTTGAAGCTGCAGCAGCTCATTGCCTGTTCAGGTGAGCTGTGTTTAAGGCACTCCTGGTTTTTTGGTGTGGAACCCTTGACTCCCATCCTTCTCATCTGGAATCCAGCTGTAGGAAGAACCACCTGGGTTGGCAGATTAAGTTGCACAGGATTATTTTTGGCATAATTTGACTGCTGGACTTTTAGGGAATGGACAGCAGGGACTTGATTCCCTGTAGTTAGTTCTGCCACACACACAACTGTCTGGAGCAGGTTTTATATGTGAAAGTACCAAAAATACAAGGCCTTAACTTGGATTTCTGTGCCCCCTTCTGTGCTGCTGCATTCCAGAGCTTTGCAGGCCACACCTGCAACACTAACAGAGCACAGAGCTGTCCAAACCTGTGGGGCTTCACCCACTGCCAAAGTGGTGCCACCTCCGGGCTGGAATGTGGCAGGCAGTGACATCAGAGCAGCACCAGGCAGGAAATGAGTGTGGATCTCACAGAAACTGGGCAGGAATTTGCGTGGGCAGCCTCTAATTACCTCAATTGCATTTTAACATCAGCCACTCGGGCCAACACCTCTCTTTGGTTTGATTGGTTTGATTGATTTTTTTTGCTTTGAGCACCATGAGATAGTTTTTAGATTTTGCTTTTCTCCCCAGGATGGATTTCATATATTATTTGGTTTATGTATTATTCTGCTCCTGTGGAGTTTTACTAGAATACACACACAGACTATTTAAGCCTCCATCATTATGGTAAGCATGGAATTGAAGGAAAGTTGCCTGAATTTCCTAAGGCATTTCCTACAGCACAATGGATTTCCTTTCCCTGCAGCGACCCAGCTTCACTTGTTAGTTCTAACTGAGACTTGGAACAAAGTCCCTTCCGTTCTCCAGGGTGGGAAAGCCTGGAAGGGAGAGGTGTGGTACAGAATTCCAGTGCCAAATTTGATTTCTAAGCATTTTGTCCACTTTTTCCCTCCCCCTTCAGCTTATTTTGAAGTGGCAGAATTCCTGACAGCTCTCAGTGTGAGGGGATGAAGCAGCAGAAAATGATGTGAGGAATGTGACAGATGTGTGTTTTGGGGAGGTCCTGAGGGATGAAAGGAGCAGAGGATGTGAGACACAGGAGGAGGAAGGAGCAAAGTCCCCAGTCAAGAGCAGATATCACAGCAAAGGCATCTGATGGTGCAATCCCTGCAGTGGGTGGGACAGGAATAAATCACCAAATTCAGCTTGAACCCTTTGGGGCACAAATGGCTCCAGTTTTCCCTCATCCATGGCAGGGAATTGAAGGTTCAATCCATGCAGTGCAACCTAAACCACAACTTTTGGAGAGGGAATCCTGCAAATCTGGGTGATTTTCAGTTTTCCAAGCATTTCCACCCTGCAGGGGTGACTCCAGTGTCACAGATATATTCAGCAGAGGTGTTAAGGTTGTTTTTTTTTCCCTTCTAGAATGAGGAAGAAAAAAGCTTCTTAAGCAGTTTAGAAGCTCTCAGGGAACGTGGGGATTATAAACCAGAATAGTGGAGCTGCTGGTACAAATTTAGAGGTGACATGTGGGATTTCCAGAGTGTGCCTGGAAAGCTGAACGTACTCACTGAGTAGATCTGTCATATGTGTGTCTGGGTAGCAGGGGAAGGAATATTCTCCTTAAAAAAGCAAAGGTGGAAAAATTAAAGATAAGAGAATAATGAAGATGTTTGTTTGTTTGTTTGTTTGTTTTTTAAAGAAAATGTTTAGGCAAAATAGTTTTTATATTCAGCTTCTTGGAATTAATCTGAGAACTTGCTGGATATTCACATGGCCCAAGGGAATTTCTGGAAACTTTAGGAATCACAAATTGCTGCAATAACTGTTTCTTCTCTGATGTTTTCTTAGCCAAAATAGTAGAAACTCTAGTCAAGTTCTTGCAAGAGAGATAATCCTGTATTTGTCTATTCTACAGACTTGTTAAAATAAACCAGCCTTGCAAAGCATATTCTGTCCATTGCATGTGTAACTTGATCATTTAATTCTCTTTTTAGAACAAAACCCAGTCTCACAGTAGAGGAGAATACAATGTTTACAGTACCTTTCAAAGCCATGAACCAGAGTTTGACTACTTGAAAAGTTTAGAAATTGAAGAGAAGATCAACAAAATTAGGTGGTTACCCCAGAAAAATGCTGCTCAGTTTTTATTGTCTACAAATGGTGAGTTGTGACTTTATTTGTCGTGGTCGTGTGTTATGATGTAGGTTTGCTGTTAGGATTTGGTCTAACCCTCTCCACTGCCAAAAGGCTGGAATCAAGCTTGGTTTAAATGCAAGTATCTGGGGGTGTGGCTCTTCTGGCTTCCCTGGACACAGGGTGGTGGATTTGGGATTTGGGATTTGGTTGCTTTATAGCCCAGGGGCTTCACCCAGCACCGCTCAGCACCTTCATGTGTGTGAGTCCCTGTGCCAGAGCTTACATTAGTCATGACAATCCCTGTCCTAACTGAAACTTGCTCTAACTTCTTTTATAAAAGGAACAAACCGTGGAGGAGGTTTTTTAATGCTTTTTATCTTGCCTTGTTTTCCCCAAGCAGCATTTTTGTCTTTTTTGGTGCTCGTGGGCGGCCTCGTCTTGTTCGAAGGCATCAGCGGTGACAACTGGTGTCTCTGCCACAGCTCCCATTTTAAAACCATGCCTGTTTTCATTTCAGATAAAACAATAAAGTTATGGAAAATCAGTGAAAGGGACAAAAGACCAGAGGGTTATAATTTAAAGGAGGAAGATGGACGGTATAGGGATCCTACTACAGTTACAACACTACGGGTGAGTCGTTCACTCTGGACCAGCTGCATTCAGGTCATTCCTCTCTCCCTCCCCCAGCACAGACCAGGGAGTAACTGCCCCATCAGATCCTTAATTTTTCTGTGATACCACAGAAATATTTAATTCTGAGGTATTAAATATTTTGAGATATTTCAGCCAGCTTGGTGTGTTTGAAGGACTGTGATTTTAGGTGCTGGTGTTTGAGATATTTCAGCCAGCTCGGTGTGTGTGAAGGACTGTGATTTTAGGTGCTGGTGTTTGAGATATTTCAGCCAGCTCGGTGTGTGTGAAGGACTGTGATTTTAGGTGCTGGTGTTTGAGATATCTCAGCCAGCTCGGTGCATTGAAGGACTGTGATTTTAGGTGCTGGTGTTTGTGGTGTGTTCACCCCTCCAACCTGCCTTGCTGTGTGTGTTGCAGGTGCCAGTGTTCAGGCCCATGGACCTCATGGTGGAAGCCAGTCCCCGGAGGATATTTGCCAATGCTCACACGTATCACATCAATTCCATCTCCATCAATAGTGATTATGAAACGTATTTGTCTGCAGACGACCTGCGGATCAACCTGTGGCACCTAGAAATCACAGACAGGAGTTTTAGTATCCTTTTGCCATTGTTTTGTGGGGTGGGAACAAGGAAACTGTTGGATTTTATTTCCTTTCATGAGAAAGGAAAATGTTTTGTATACCGTGTTTTCTCCATGTTAGTTCTCCTTAAAAATTGTAAGAGCTTTTGGAGAGCACAAGGAAATCATGGAATGGTTTGGGTTGGAAGGGACCTTAAAGATTAATATTATTATTATTATTATTCCACCCCCTGACATGGGCAGGGACACCTTCCACTATCACAAGTTGCTCCAACCTGGCCCTGGACACTTCCAGGGATGGAGCAGCCACAGCTTCTTTGGGCAACCTGTGCTATGTTTTTAATTATAATGTAATAGTGTACTTAGAATTTAAGCAAAATTAAGTTCTATATTAAAAACTTGGGCGATAATCCATAGCACAGAACTAATTACTGCTGCAGTGGAGCAGAAACGAAGAAGATTTTGCTGTTAGAAGAATTAACTTCAATCTGATGGAGAATGTGATGTTACCGTTTTGCTTTCCAGGCAAATTGATTTTAACTTTTACCTCATTTGTGACTGGGTTCCTCAGGCCCGGAAAAGCATTTCCAGTTGAAAAAATCCCAAATCCCTTGTGCAGAGCAGAGCAGATTCCTTATCAGGGTGCTGCAGACATTGTAGATATCAAGCCTGCCAACATGGAGGAGCTCACGGAGGTGATCACGGCCGCCGAGTTCCACCCCAACAGCTGCAGCACCTTCGTGTACAGCAGCAGTAAAGGCACCATCCGCCTCTGCGACATGAGGGCATCAGCTCTCTGTGACAGACACTCAAAGTGTGAGTTGTCCCCCCTCTGCAGTGTCCCATGGGCAGTGGGACATCTGGCTGTTGGCTCAAACTGAGCCTTCAGCGAGATGTTAAACACTGGAGGGTGGGGGTATGTTTGTATTGGATTTCTGTGGTGTACAAAATCTAAATAAATCTGAAATTTAGATTCATATTTGGCCAAAGTAGTGAATCATAGAATCAGAGAATCAGCTGGAAGGGACCTCCGAGATCATCAAGTCCAACCCTTGATCCAACCCCACCGTGGTTCCCAGCCCATGGCACTGATGCCACATCCAGTCTCTGCTTAAAAACCTCCAGGGATGGAGAATCCACCACTTCCCTGGGCAGCCCATTCCAATGGCTGATCACCCTCTCTGCAAAGAAATTCTTCCTAATATCCAACCTAAACCTCCCCTGGCCCAGCTGAAGACCCTGAGCCCTCTTGTCTTGCTGATGGTTGCCTGGGAAAAGAGACCAACCCCCCCTGGCTCCCCCCTCCTGTCAGGGAGTTGCAGAGAGTGAGGAGGTCTCCCCTGAGCCTCCTCTTCTCCAGGCTGAACAGCCCCAGCTCCCTCAGCCTCTCCTCACAGCACTTGTGCTCCAGTCCCTTCCCCAGCCTTGTTGCTCTTCTCTGGACCTGCTCCAGGACCTCAATGTCCTTCCTGAGCTGAGGGCCCAGAGCTGGACACAGCACTTGAACAAGATGAGCAGCAGCTTCATCTGGGGAGTCAGTGTAGACACTGCAGACTTCAGAGTCAAATACCACTTGATGCTGGAAATCTTGCACAAATGAGTGAAGATTTCACATATTAGCAAGTAATTCACTTGTTTAGAACCTGACCTTGATATGTGAAATGAATTTCGGAGTATGGCAACTGTATTCTAAGGGTTTCTCCCTAAAGCTATTTTAGCCCGGTGTGGAAAGCTTGTTGAGAAAACGTTAATCTAATTTGGGTGTATCTTGAATTGAAGAGACACAAATTTACTCTTGAAATGCCTGTCTCATTTTTACCCAGTGTTTGAAGAGCCAGAAGATCCTAGCAACAGATCGTTCTTCTCCGAAATCATCTCTTCCATATCTGATGTCAAATTTAGCCATAGTGGTCGATATATGATGACTAGAGATTATCTGTCAGTGAAGATCTGGGATTTAAATATGGAAAACAGACCTGTGGAAACATACCAGGTATTGGGTGAAGAT
>NW_020897837.1:146600-156265 GCF_003984885.1 Neopelma chrysocephalum | reverse complement strand
AAAGCAGAAATTCCCACTGACTCTTCCATTCTTCCTCCCTCCCCGTGCAGCATTGTCATGACAGGATCCTACAACAACTTCTTCAGGATGTTTGACAGGAACACGAAGCGGGACATCACCTTGGAGGCCTCCCGGGAGAACAACAAGCCCCGCACGGTGCTGAAGCCGCGCAAGGTCTGCGCCAGCGGCAAGAGGAAGAAGGACGAGATCAGCGTCGACAGCTTGGACTTCAACAAGAAGATCCTGCACACGGCCTGGCACCCCAAGGAGAACATCATCGCCGTAGCCACCACAAACAACTTGTATATATTTCAAGACAAGATGAATTAGGGTTGGCATTCCTAACTGAAGAGTCACTTCCTGCATAGTTGAAATAGTTGAATTCTAGCATTTGTACCTGTAAGGAAAAGCGAGTGAGGTCCATTATGGCACCCCTTTCCAGTGTTTAAAAACGTGCCATATGACAACACACTTTTATAGCTCCATGGAGAAGGCTCTGTGGCTCTGTTGTCTCCATGCCTGCTAGCCATTTAGGTGAGGATAGGGCACTTTTTAATTTAAATGACTACTTGCACCATCTTGCCTAATGGACTAGACTGGACTGTCTCAACATCGGTTTACTCCACTTTTTATGCCTTCCATTGTGATGACGTCAGACACAGGGAAAGCCTTCAATCATGCTATGGGATTTAATTGTGTAACCTCATTACTGTATCATTCGTGGCCCCCTTTTTTTATTAAATACAGCTCATTCTTGCTGTGGCTTGTAGCATTCCTCCTCCTTCTGGCCTCCTGGACTCCCCCCTTCCCCCTCGTCCCCCTCCACCTCGCCTTGGTGGTGGTGTATAGAAAAAAAACAAAATAAAGCACATAAAATGGGTCCGTTTGGGGTCAGTGGTAAAGGGGGTCTGTGTTGCAACAAATGTTTTAATAAACAGTTGACTGTAATCACTCCTTGCCATGTCTGGCACCAAAAAAAAAAAGAGAAAATAAGGAAAAAAAACAAAACTACTGAATAAAAGTGACAAAGAATGGAAAATCTGTTTTCTTTTTTTTTTTTTTTTAATCTACCTCTTTATACAAATACTCTGTGTTTTACCTTAGATGCATGAAAATAAAATGATGTTTTTTGTAATGATTTTAACCAGTATTAATTATTTTTCCTGGGAATGAAGAGAGGGAGGGATTTCACAGGTACCTGCATTCACTCCTGAGTGACCAGAACACCAGCCCGTGTGTGAGCACTTCCATCCCAGCACCACCAACTGCTGTCGGGTGTTTGAGCTGAGCACTCACCTCCTGTTCCAGTGTCCTTGAAGGCTCTTTTTTTAAACTTAAATCAGAATCTTCAGGTTTTAAAATCCATCGTGTTACGGGACTGATGTCTCAATGTTTAGTTTCGTCCTGGTTTTCTTTGCTGCCTTGTTTTTAGGCCAAAATACCTTGAATGCCTTGTTTGGAGCCCCGAGTCCCCCGTGGCTTTGTGAGAAGTTGTCAGAGCTCGTGTGTGGCAGTTCTGTGGGATGTTCTGTGGCACCAGCAGCCCGTGGTTCACAGGGAATGACTGCACTGCCTTCTGCTGCTCCAGTGTCTGTATTTTATTGCTATAACCCAGTGGAAATGTAGTTTTAACTGTGCAAGTGTCGCTTCTTGGCTTTGCCAACTTCCTGCACTCCCAGAAATGTTCACTGGTGCGATGATCCCGAGGTGTGGATGTAGAAGCTGCATGAAATCAGTGTTTGTAGTGGTGTGAGAGATGGAAACTCCTCAGCACATCAGGCCTATCCAAAGATGAACTAGATACTGATGCTTTATCAGGCTCATGAGTTGTTACCTCCACGTATTTTTGCTAATTGTGCTTTTAGGTTTTACTCATCCCTCCTGGAAATGTTCAGTGAAGTTTAAAGTCGTGGTGAACTTACCTTGACTGGGAGAATTTTCACTTTTCAGCTGCCTATATTGAATTATTTCTGTGGCTTAGTTAGAGGTCGTTATTAAAATGCCTTTATGATTTGGTCAGCTGAGATACTGTTTCTGCTGTAAAATTCTGGCTGGGTTAGAGGTTGTTAACAAGACTACTCTTGCAATCACTCTTTTTAATTTCTCTGAAGTCCTTTGTGCAGTGGTTTGAAAATGTAAAAATTCTACTATTTATTAATCTGGTTCTCTTCAATACAGTATTTGTCTTGTACCATGCATGCCTGACCATGAGCCTTTGTAAGGGTTTGACCTTTTTTCTCACCTGTGAGCCTTGTACAAACAACTGAACTGCCCCAGGGACAGCAGCTGTTTTCCAGAGGGAGAATAAACTCCTGGGCCCTGCTGCATGTGACTAATTTTACTCCAACCAGACTTACTAATGGTTAAGGAAACAATCTGTTGAGTAACATTAATCATGTGTACAGGTGTTTACAGGCTCAGGGCCAAGGTTTATTCCTGACCTTAGCGGGAGGGTGAAGAGCTGATGAGATGCTTGTGCATCAGAGCTGCCAAAATTCCCCTGTTTTATGAAGGGTGTGGCTTTAAAGATGCTGGTTTGGGAAGATGAGGGTCGTGGCACTGAGGCAGCTGCTCCTGAGCTGTCCGTGTCCCAAGGGATGCACTGAGATGGTTCTTAGCACAGATCCAGAGGCTGTGGGGACATGAAGGTGGTCCAGAGTGACCAGGTGGCTTCACCTAGAGCAATACTCCAGTCTAATCCTCCTCTGGGGCCTCAGCTGGGCCTGCTGGGATGGCTTAAGGCTTGGCTGGGGACAGGGTTTTGGGGTTGTTGGTAACGTGTCATCTGAGGTTTGATTTCTCCTCCCCAACCCCAGCTCCTGCCTGTGGTGTCACAATATCCAGCTTGAGGCTTCTCTAAGCACACTGTCCACTGCTACCTGCTGTAAATCGTCTATTTTATTAATAAAAGTCTGCAGAGAATACACTTTGTCAGGATGCTTTTTATCCCCTTTCCCGCCCCTCTCCTTTTCTCCAGGACAGGTGTTTTGGACAGTCCTGGTCCCTTCCCTGTGCCTGTGGAACGGTTCCCCCTGTTCTTGCCTCAGGCAGGAGGTGCTGGGTCACTGCCCTGGGCTCTATTTGTCATTTCCCTGCTGGCAAGTGCCTGGAAAACACTGGATATGCAGCAGCACCTGCTTTCCTACTGCTCTGCTGAGGCAGGGCTGCAGCATTTATTAGTTAAATTCCTATTCTTTTATTACCAACCTAATGGGAACAAGGCCAGGTCATGCTGTCCAGCAGAAACCTGTGGTTTCCCCCCTCTTGGAGAAGGGCTGCAGGAGGATGGAATACCAATGTTTTTCTAGAATTTTTCATTGTCATCTCGGCTTTGGGTACAACAGAGCTGGGAAGTAATTTCCTGTGTGCTGCTCTTCAGCTCTTCCCCTCGGGCTGGGGAGGTGTAAAACCTCCCGACTCGCATCAAACACTGCTTTTATTGAATAAAAGGGGCCTCCTTTTGCCCTTTCCCGTGGAATTGTGAAGGGAAGGGTTGGTGTACTGGATCGGGGTGGGAAAGAGGCTGCAGTGTAATGATTCTGGGTGTCTGGAGCTGTTTGTGTTTGCCCTTAGCAAACATCTTATTTAACCTGCTATGGAAAGGTTTGGGTTTGTAAAAACGAGCCGTGGCTGGAATAAAAACAGTGTTTGATTCTGCTGCGATACAGCTGAGAGAATAAAAAGTGTGAATCCCGTTTCTCCACGAAATGAATTTTATCCTTACATTTAAATCATCTCAATCTTTGCAAGCAGGAAAAAACGGCACTGGCTCTTTTTTTTTCCGATGGTTTTCTGTGCCGGGGAATCTCCACTAGGAGGCAAAACGTTACCAAAAAGAGGTGGAGGCTTCAAAAACGCGAGTGCTCACGGTGAGGTGTGGCCGCTGTGCCTTGAAGTCACCTCCGGAATCGACACTGGCATAAAATATCAAATCCAGGAAAATATCAAATCCAAGGAAAGCATTTCCAGCATTTCTCACAGCAGGAAGAATCCAGCCGAGGTGTGCAAGGCGAGGAGCCCTCGTGCTGCTGGGCTACAACAGGTTGACATTTAGGAGTGCTAAATTAAGAAAATAAAAGTAATAATGGCGTGATTAAGACTTTATAATGGTTTGGGTTGGAAGATACTTTAGGATTATCCAGTGCCACCCCCTGCCATGGGTAGGGACACCTTCCACCAGCCCAGGCTGCTCCAACCTGGCCTTGGACACTCTCAGGGATGGGGCAGCCACAGCTGCTCTTTATTTAAATTGCTTCAAATATTTAGAACACCCTGGAACTGTGGGATAAAACAGTGGGATTAGCTTGGCTCAGGTAAATAAACTGCCTTAATACTCGTTTGATCTCAATCAACTTAAAGGCGCTTTTTTTTTTCTTTTTCTGGAAGAACACCCTTTTTATTGCACTTCAGTCCAAAAAGCCTTTCCCAGGAATTTATGGCCATCGTTTCTCCTCTATTTAACGTGTGGTTTTCTGTCCCTCCAACCCTGCCATTGTCACAGCATTTTCCATCCAAGGATTCAAATTACTTTACAAACATTAATTACATCATTTAAATGCCTCAAGGAACCCGTGGAGTGGTTGGAGCACAGGGGCTGAAAGTCAGGCCTTGTGAATGCTATTTCTGGCTCTGCAGTGACTCACTCTATAATCTTGATCAATTTATTTCTGACTCACCAATTTTAATAGTCCCACTTGACTGATAAATATTCATGCCACCAGTGTTGTGGCAAACGCTTCCTGAATGAGGGAGGTGACAAACACTCGTGTTAACCTGTGATTTTAGGCCTGCAAAGTGGGATTGGGTTACCTGGGCAGGTTTTCTATTTAAAATCATAAGTAGCTCATTGTCCTGACTCCAATCTCGGATGTATCTGTGGCCCTTCCACCTGTAAGCATGTTTTATTAAATGGCTTTAATCATGGTTTCTTTGTACTACACGTGGCTAATTCTCTCCCAGGGATATCCCAGAGACATCCAGATTTTCCACAAGATATTTAGTTGTCACTCAGGGCGTGCAGTCAAATTGGGAAGAAACGGTGGTGTTAAAAAAGGTGGGTTTTAAATGTCCAACATTAGTGGAGATGAAGATAAAAACCATTTGAAATGGGTATTCTAGTACAGGATGAGTGTGACACTTGTGCATACAGGTTTTTTCTCTAGCTTGAAATAGTGCTGGCAGAGAAATAAAGTGATTTCTATGCATTTGCAACGGGGAGATAACAAAGAACACTGATGGAGTTGTATCTCTGTGGCTTCAGTCTGACAGTGTCACTGTTACTGAACTCTTACTGTGGGTATGTAATGTTAAAAACCACAATTCATATTTTTGTGGCTGCTGATGGGAGGAGTTTAGGGTATAAAAGGCTCCTTTACAGCTGTTGTAAGCAAAATGCTCATATATATACATATATATATATATATATATATATATATATAAAATGTGTGTGTTTGAGATGGGACTTCAGTTACAAAGTTCCACCAAAAAGACCCTGGGCCTCCAAATAAACCTTAAAGTTGAGGTGATGTCAAACAGAACGAAGCTGTGAAAGCAAATGAAATAACTTGTTTTAAATAAGTTACTCTTGGTTCTGTGTCAGAGAATGCAGAAAAAGGAGATGAGAAACAGAAGAATCTGCTCAGTGCCCACACCAAATGCCCCTGGAAATCACTCTGCTGAGGAATCGACCTGTCTGATTTTCAACTCAAAACTCTCTTGAAATCAGTAACTTTAGAAGAACCTCATTTTCTGGATACGATAATTCCACTCTCAGCAGGGTCAGGCAGGTGTTTCCATCTATTTCTCTGCATTTTTAAAGCCTCTTTCATGGAAATTCAAATGTTTCTCCCCAGCAAATAACCTGAGGTTGTCTCTTCATTTTCATATGGAAAGGAAACTGGTGCACACTCAAAATTCGGCTTTTTGCAGCTCGTTTTGCATCCCTGTTAGGAAATAAGTCCAATTTTGTAACAGAAATGCCACCTCTATCTTTGCTGCTGATGATTAAGAAACCAACCATGCTCCAGGGTGGTTTGTGTGCCAAAGGCGTTGTTTCGGGAGGACATTAATCTTAAAAAACATTAGTTCAGAGTGTCTTAACTGTGTTTCATCGTTGGCTTAAAGTTACCTGAGGCTCTGGTCCCTCACAGGGCCCAGGTGGCCAAGAAGGGCCCTGAGCTCAGCACTGGGGAGGCACCGCAAATCCTGGGATTGGTTCTGGGATCCTCAGTTCAGGAGGGATATCGAGGGGCTGGAGCGTGTCCAGGGAAGAGAATGGAGCTGGGAAGGGGCTGGAGCAGCAGGAGAGGCTGAGGGAGCTGGGGGGGCTCAGCCTGGAGAAAAGGAGGCTCAGGGGGGACCTTCTGGCTCTGCAACCCCCTGACAGGAGGGGGGAGCTGCCAGGGAACAAGGGACAGGAGGAGAGGGAACGGCCTCAAGCCGTGCCAGAGTTGGATACTGGGAAAACTCCTTCATGGAAAGGGTTGGTTAAACATTGGAACTGCCCAGGGAAGTGGTGGAGTCCCCACCCCTGGAGGTGCCCAATGAAGGCCTGGCCGTGGCGCTCAGTGCTCTGGGTTGGGGGACGAGGTGGGGATGGGCCACAGGTGGGATATGATGTCCTTTGGCGGCTTTTCCACCCCGAATAACTCTTTATTTGTGTGTTCTCGTCCCCGCGCTCCCCTCAGGCCGCCCCGCTGCCCTCACGCCGCCCGCCCTGCGCACGCGCGGGACGTGCGCGGCCGCGGGTCGCGCCATGGAGGGCGGGAGGGCGGAGAGCGGCGCGCGCCGCGCCTGCGCAGGCGCGCCGGGGGTGTGGGCGGGGCGGGAGCGGCCGGGCCCCGGAACGGGAGAGCCCCGGGTTTGTTGTTGTTGCCCCACAGCGGCTCCTCCGGTCGCCCCTGCCCGCCGCTCCCGCCGCCGCCGCCGCCGCCATGTCCAGCCCTCAGGAGCCGCAGCAGCAGCACCACAACAACAACAACAACCCGCCGGCCGAGGCGACGCAGGGCGAGCCGGGGCTCAACAGTGAGTGCGGGGCGGCCCCGCGGGGGCCGCGGGCGGGGAGGGGGGGGGGGGGGGGGGGGGGGGGCCCCGGGGGGGCCGCGGGGGCCGCGACCCCCGCGCGCCGCCATTGGCGGAGGCCGCGCCGCGCGAGCCGCCGGGGGCCAATGGGCGGTGGCGGAGCGGGTATAAAAGCCCCGGCGGCGGCGGGCGGGGGGCAGAGGGGTCTCTGAGGGCAGCGCGGGGGAGCCGGGGGGTTGTCGGAGCCTCCCCGGAGCCTCGGCCGGCGGGAGCCGCTGGATGCGCGGCCCGGGAAAACCGGAGGGGCCTCGTGGCTCTACTAGGGTGGTTAAAGCGGGTTTGAGGTGCGGCCCGGAGGGTCCCGACCGGCCGCCCCTCACGGCGGGCTGAGGGGGAGCGAATTCCCCCCCGAGCGCGCCCCGTGGCTCGGCGGAGTTTACCCGAGCAGCGAAGATGGGGATACAGCGGGGTAGGGGGAGGAGCGCGGCTGTGGGAATGAGTTTATTCAGTGGCTGAGTCAATAGCACTGACGTGAGCTATTCCCCCTCTATATCCGGCGTCTCTGTCAGCTGCTCTGCTGCATCCTTTTGTTCCCGGGATAACTCCAGTGAGGCACATCATGTAGGCTCTGCTACTTACTTGGCAGATGCTCTCCCTTCTTTTTAAACCATGTGTCCTTCCGTCTGATTGTTAAGAATACTGCACTCGAATAGGTGAATAAATAGCATTAATGATTAACTGTTACCTCCGTGGTTTACAATGAAGTTAAACTGACCACGAAATATATGGGTTTGGTTGATTTCCCGTAACTCGGTGGCAATTGTACGAAGGGGGAATAAACTGTGCCCATTTCGTAACGCTGCCATTGTGTTTGTGGTAACGCTGCATCTCGTGATAAAACACGAGCTAAAACAGTGTTACCTGAGTCAAACAGGTATTCTGGCAAATTATTCAGGCCTGTTATACTCAAATAACAATTACTCTGTCAGGGTTGCCCAGCGCTTTAGGAATTGCCGCGTTTGATGCTGCTGTGTTTTAATATTTCCCTTCTGTCGGTGTGGTGTCTGTGGGACACGTTAATCTGCTGGGAGGTGGGAGCAGCCAGAGCTCCGTAAGCCGGGGCTGGATCTGCCCACGTAGGTCTTGCTGCTGGATCAGCATTAGAGGCTCCCCCAGCTCCCTGATTTACTGGAGGGGCTGAGCACAAGGGATGGGAGGGAATGTTTGACACTCTGTTCCCCCCGAACAAAACAAATGCCCCGGATCAACTTTAGAGGCTCCCCCAGCTCCCTGATTTAATGGAGGGGGTGAGCACAAGGGATGGGAGGAAATGTTTGACACTCTGTGCCCCCCGAACAAAACAAATGCCCCCCATCAGCCCCACGCGGGCTTAGTGCTGCTTTCAGATGTTCAGCCACTGCACAATGCTCTGGTGGCAGAGGTGCATTTTCTGCCATTATCTCAGCTTTTCAGTGACCCTTTTCAGGCTAATGAGCTCAGACACCTATTCATTTTGTGCTCCCCGTGTCATTTGTACGTGTTTAGGGCCCTTTTATTCAAAGATCCCTTAGTACTTGGAGGGCAAGAGAGCTGGGAATAAAACTGGTAACCTGTGCTTTGTTGGGTTCACAGAGGTGAGGGAAAAAAACCTGCTTGGAGTTCTAGATGCTTCCCATATTTTAATTATTATATAGCTCTGTTACATATTGACAAGAAGAGCTCATCTGTCTCTGTCATGGAAAATCTGCTTAATAATTACCATTATGGGAATCTGGTTGGCTTTCTTTTTCTTTCCTTCTCTCTCTTTTTTTTTTTGTTTCTTTGTTTTTTGTTAATGTTCTACTTCATTGTAAAAGTGATATTTATAAGTTTATTCAGGTTGACAGTGCATCAGACTTCTTGTGAGCTGCTGTCTTGGAATATTTTTATATCTATAAAATGTGTACAGGAATGTAATTTCTGATATATCCACCACACCCAGCCAAGTGAAATCACAGAGTGGATAAACACGAGACCCTTTTGCCCCAACATGTTTAAACAGGTCACCAGTTATAGAAAAACACGGAATTAAGTCAGTGTATATCAGTTCATAGTGAAATAATTATCTGTGGAGCATAGACAAAATTCAAACAAATTTGGAGAAAAATACCATTCATATAAAAAGTTGATTGGGTTTTGGGTTTTTTTTTCCCAAGAGTGTGTGTTATGTCATTTGTGAAGGGAGGAGATGCCACCACGTTTCTTAATTTAATTCTACCACATTTCCTATTGTACTGTCAAGTAGAAATACTGTAAATTAAGAGTTCTCAGGTGGGTGATTAAAGTAACTTCCTTAGTTCTGAAAAAGGCTTGGGGGCAAAACCCACCCTCTCTTAGTTGGGCTGTGTATTCCCAAATACATTCCTGCCCATCCTTTTAAAGAAACAGGGATTTGTGTCCCTCTAAGGAGCCTTTGAGGCCGGTGGGGCTCTCTGGCTCCCTCTCCCAAACCGGTTGAGTGCCAGTGGGAGTAGGAGCGTGTTTGAGCCTGATGTCAGATGGTGCTTCCTTGGCTGTGTTTTGAGTCATTCCCGGTGAGGTCAGCTGGGAACGTGCTGCTCCTCATGTCAGCTCCTCCTGCTCCTCATGTCAGCTCCTCCTGCTCC